>NC_132896.1:34328261-34573261 GCF_030463535.1 Salminus brasiliensis
TCATTGGCGACAGATCGCTGTGAGTTTATCAGTTTATTCATCTGATTTAGAGGAGACTGATTGCTTTAACCTTTAGATCTGAGTACGTTTCACAGGGCATCAGTTTGAGCTTCTGTGCCAAACACATTCAATAGAGGCCTGATAGACACTGGCCTATCTGTCATCTGCAGCCCAGGAGGGGTCTCCTCTGCTCTCTGTTTACCCCTCCCAGTTTTACTCCATCTTTATTCCTCCCTCCCTGCATCCTTTCATCATAGCTCCTACTGCCTCTTTTGGTCCATCTATCTATCTGTCTATTTATCTGTCTATCTATCTATCTATCTATCTATCTATCTATCTATCTGTCTATTTATCTGTCTAGCTGTCTAGCTGTCTATCTATCTATCTATCTATCTATCTATCTGTCTGTCTGTCTATCTATCTATCTATCTATCTATCTATCTATCTATCTGTCTATTTATCTGTCTAGCTGTCTATCTATCTATCTATCTATCTATCTATCTATCTATCTGTCTGTCTATCTATCTATCTATCTATCTATCTATCTATCTATCTATCTATCTATCTGTCTGTCTGTCTGTCTGTCTATCTATCTATCTATCTGGCTAGCTGTCTATCTGTATCTGTCTGTCTGTCTTTATATCTGTCTGTCTGTCTCTGTCTATCTCTCTGCTTATCTATCTGTTTATTTATTTTCCTTATGCTCTCATTATCTTCTGCTTCCATTCACTAGTCACTTTATTAGAAACCCCTACCTTGTATCTCCACTCATAGGCCACTTTATTAGAACCACCAATCTTGTGCTTCGCCTCTCTGGACACTTTATCAGAAACAACTTCCATCTCTCTTTTCTTTCTGTCTCTGTCTCTGTCTGATCTCCCGCCCTCCATTCTTGTTTTAATTTCTACCACAATTTTACACACACACACACACACACACACACAGTCCACACACACTAACATGTCAGACTGTTGAGAAGACAATAAACAGGATGTGTTGGTGAAGGCTGCGTGCACAGACATCTGACTGACACACCGGCGTTCTGCGAGAGGAGCAGGGAAATGATGTGAATATTCAACATGATCAGCGCTAATTCATCTCTTCATCGCTCCGCAGTTACAGCCCGGCGCAGGAGGAGGAAGACGGGATGGGAAAGGCTGGAACCTAATTGTGTTCGAGTTAGAGTTAATTGCAAGCAAAGTGGGATAATCCGCTAACAATGGAGGAGATTTCTGGGCTTTGGCCTGTTTCTGACTAATGCAGTTTAGGTGATCACATGCTCCTCCTGACTCTCCCACTGCTTTATTACAGCTGAGCCTCTTACAGCAACTCCTTTATCAGCCGCTCTCTTCATCCACATGCTGATGACGCTAAATAAACTGACCGATTATTTATGCATGAGCGGCGCTGATTACCTCAGATTAATAACTCTGGCAGAACTGTAACAGGACTGTAAACACACACTGGGTGGCATCGGGCCTTTTTTCAAAATGAGAACAAGTAGCTATAACAGCAGCGGTAGCAATATTTGTAAAGCTTTGTTGAAAAAAGTGATTCTCAAACCAACTAATTACCACTTTATTTGGTTCTATGACGTCCTCCTGACAGTGATTAGTTCTAATCACCAGTTTGCTTGTTTAGAAACTCCTCCTCCTGACTGTGATTGGTCCTAATCAGCACCTTGATTTCTCTGAGACTCCTCCTTCTAACTGTGATTAAGAATCTTGTTTGAAAACTCCTCCCCCTGACTGCAGTTGCTCTACCTTTTTTCTTCTGAGACTCCTCCCCCTTGACTGTGATTGGTCTTACTCACCACCTTGTTTGTTCTATCACGTGCCCCTTACTGTGATTGGTCCTAATCAGCACTGTGATTGTTCTGAGACTCCTCCTTCTAACTGTGATTGGTCCTAATCACAAATTTTATTTGTTTGGAGACTCCTCCCCTTGACTGTGATTGGTCTTACTCACCACCTTGTGACCACACAACCTCATTTGTTTAGACTTACCTTGGCAGTGATTGGTCAAATTACCATCTTATACAATTATTAAAATATTACAATACTTAAAAAAACGAAGGACCCCCCCCCTTCCTTGGTCGAACACCCCTGTAGAGGATTCACATTTTCAAATGGTCCTACATGCTACTGAAAAGGGTCCCACTATTTTTACACATCAAAGAACCCTTTAACTAGGAGTATATGGGCCATTGCTACTGAGTTTATCTGCCCTCCCGCTCCACTGATAGGTTTCTGATCTCAGTTTCTTTTATCCAGATATTATGTGGGTGGTGGGCCGTCTCCAGCACAGTAGGGACAGTACCACAATAGTGTGTGTGGTGCTGGTATGAGTGAATCAGCCACAGCAGCATTCCACAGCATTTTACACACACCAGAGTCACCTTAGGTTGAAAGTGAGTCCACCAAAAAACAAAGGCTCGAGGATATATATATGTATATATATATATATAATGTATGTATATGGTGAATGAGGTCATTAGCTTACTGCTATACTTACACCTGAACTTCCGGAAATGTACACATCTTGACAGGAGAGGAAATGGGACACTGTGTCTTGGATCAAGTCAGGAATCATTGAGCTCGGAGCTTTAAACAAGACATATGGCAGTCTCAGTGAGTGACCGGCTCCCCGCACTCTAAGCAATCCATCGCTGTCTCTTTACCCTCCGTATTGACGTGTTTGGTAGGACAGAGGAAAGCCGGTGTTAAGGACACAGTTATGCACATGACGTGCAGACGCCCCCACAACATCATCCTCACTCTGTGGGATATCAGCACAAAGCGTGGTTAATTTGTTTATGTATCAGTATTAACTGCTGTTTCTGGCAGTGCTGCAGCTTAACGATGTCTTTAGACGGTGTCGTTAGCATATCTGTGAAAGGGTTTCGAATTATACAGAAGGAAAAAATAACATTCTTAATTTTATTTCACATCATTTTGGACCTCTTTTGTGGGTCCGTTCATCATGAAATCCTCAAAGAACGTTAAACAGCAGCTGGGGTTTTAATGAGTAGAGAGGAAGATTTTCTCGAGTAGTGCACTTCAAACAAAAACAACTTTATGATGCCTTTTGGGCAAAACTGAAGATGGTTGGAGTTTGTATGGTGCAGTGTGTATTGATCACTGATTAGGACTCCTTATCGCCATGCTGCTTGTCCTGAGACCTACCACTGACTGCAGTTGGTTTTAATCACTACCTCGTTTCATTAGAACCCTCCTCCTGACTGGGATTGGTCCTGAACAACTCATCGTCTTTCATGAGACTTTGCTCTGACTGTGATTGGTACTATCCTCTGCCCCATTTGGCCTGAGACCACTCCTGATTGTCATTGGTCCTAATCTCTGTCCTATTTGACCACTCCTGACTGTGATTGGTCCTGTTCACCATGGCAACTCTCTCAAAATCATCGATCCTGAGACCTCACCCTGACTGTCATTGGTTTTATTAGAACCCACTACCTCATTTTATTAGAACCCACTCCCTGACTGGGATCAGTCCTAGACAACTCATGTCCTGAGATCTCCCCTCACTGTGATTGGTCCTAATTAACACCTCATTTGTTCATAGACCTCCCCCTGCCTGTGATTGGTCTCCATTCACTATGTAATTTATTCTCAGACTTGCTCAAGGCAAGTCAAGGTATCAAGGCAAGTCAAGGTATCGGTCCTTAACAACTCATCATTTGTCCTGAGTCCTTGCTCTGATTGTCATTGGTCCTAATCTCTGTCCTATTTGTTTTGAGACCACTTCTGACTGTGATTGGTCCTGTCCACCATGACATTTATTGTGAGACTTACTCAAGGCAGTGATTGGTCCTAAACAATTCATTGTATGCCCTGAGATTTCTCCAGACTGTGATTGGTCCTAATCTACACCTAATTTGTTCGTAGGCCTCACCTTATGACTGGTCCTATCCATGTAGTTGATTTTGCCCTATTTGCTTTGAGACCACTCCTGACCATCATTTTTTTCTGAGACCTTCTCAAGGCTGTGATTGGTCCTAAACAACTCATCATTTGTCATGTGACCTTGCTCTGACTGTGATTGGTCCTGTTCACCATGACATTTGTTCTGAGACCTGCTCAAGGCTCTGACTGGTCCTTAAAAAACTCTTTGTTTGTCCTAAGGCCTCCCCCTGACTGTGATGGGTTATAATAAATAAAAAACTTGTTCTGAGACCTCCTCCTTACCGGATTGGTCCTAACATTGCATAACTTGTGTCTCTTAACTTACAGTCTCACTGTAATTGATCAAAATTACTCTTATGTATACTCATAAGAGTGTGTTCGTGGGTGTTCTTACCACAATCTCAAGTCTATTGCCAGCTTACACTTTGCAACAAAACACGTCTGAATAGAAGCATCTGCCGACTGCCATAAATGTAATTATGGAAGAGACCATACTGAACGGCTGAACTGAGAGGACAAAAAACACAGGGTAGAAAATCGAAGAAGAGCTATAAAAGTAAGAGTAAGCCATCTTCCTAAACAAAGAACAGGAGTTACAGATGACATTGATAACAATGTGATGTCCTAAGGGATGTTCTGACCTCCAAGATCACCGCTAGTCCTTGCTTTCAGCACCCACTTTCTAAAGCTCGCTCAAAAGCACAGTAATCTGTAACTGCGACTGCGCCGGTGAAACCTGTGGTTCACATTAGTGAATTTTCTGTCTTCCTTGAAATGCTTTTCATGAAATGTTCTGAGACAGATTGTCTCTTTTGGCTATTCAGCAAGCAACTGCTGCTGTCACAGTGTGTGTCAAGGGCATTTCTGCTGTGTCTGCAATGTCTGACAGGAGAACTGATAAAAAAAATTGTGATAGGGAGAGTTTTATGTACTTGCCTCCATTTCTGTGAAGACATCTGTAAACAACGAGGGTGTGCTCTAGGCATTGGAGTAGCCCTGAACTGAATCAAGTAAAGATATGGAGAGAAAAAAATGAACAGCAGTCTCTGAAGACATTTAAAAAAAACTCATTCTTCAAAAAACAACTTCTTCATTATCTGTCCGATCAGTCTACAGGTTACCAAGAGAGTAGGTCCTGATTACAGAGGGAACTGCACAGTTTGCAAAGCAGCACTATTCCCCAAAAGACAAACTTGTCCTGACAGAGTTCTGGAATATCTATACTTATAGAGTAGGACTCCTAAACAACGTCCAAAAAAAAATTCCATCCATCAATTCCTGTGATTTTTTAAGGGTTTTTCAAGGGTTCTTTAGTAAAGGACATGGTTCTATGTAGAACCATGCAGTCTGATTTCACAGTGAAAATGTCTACACTGGTCATTTGTTTTGTCTTGAAAATTAATTTGTACGTTCAGAGGAAACATGATGTCTAGCCATAAAGAAAAGACTACAGTGGATTCCTGTCAGAATCAGAATCAACGTAGAATCGACTCACAGCTGAGAGGCGACTCTTCAAATCTGACACCACTACAACAAAACAAAAACTAAAAAATGTAAAATGTAATTTTGTTATCTTAATCTACACCTAGACCTAACCTTAATCTACACCTTAACCTACACATTAATCTACACCTAGACCTAACCTTAATCTACACCTTAACCTACACATTAATCTACACCTAGACCTAACCTTAATCTACACCTTAACCTATACATTAATCTACACCTAGGCCTAATCTAAACCATAACCTTAACCTACACCTTAATCTACACCTAAACCTAATCATAATTTACACCTTAACCCACACCTTAATCTGCACCTTAATCCACACCTAGGCCTAATTCTAAACCTTAATCTACACCTAGGCTTAATCTAAACCTAACCTTAACCTACACCTTAATCTATACCTTAATCTACACATAGGCCTAATCCTAAAACTTAATCTGCACCTAGACCTAATCTAAACCATAACTGTAACCTACACCTTAATCTACACCTAAACCTTATCTAAACCTAACCTTAACCTACACTTTAATCTACACCTAAACCTTTTCTAAACCTAACCTTAACCTACACTTTAATCTACACCTAAACCTTATCTAAACCTAACCTTAACCTACACCTAAACCTAATCTAAACAATAACCTTAACCTACACCTTAATCTACACCTAAACCTAATCTAAACAGCCTGAACTAGTTGAATGTTTACACGTTTCTTTGCTGGGTACGTTTCTTCAAATCAATGGAAAAACCTTTTTTGAATATATTAAAACCCTTTTCAGTTCTTTGTAGAACCTTTTTTCCTTTAACGGTGTACCATCTGAAGGTTCCCAAAAGACAGGTTTGAGATCTACTGCCCTTAAAATCATGAAACTGTGAGCATGAAAAACCTTTTTTGAAGGTTGAGAGAACATTCATATATTCTTTACATCCTCTACCAATTCAAAGGTTGTTCCTGGGTTCCTAAACACCCACACTCTTTTAAAACAGTGGTTCTCTATAGACCCATCCGGTAAAAAAACCTTTAAGGAACCAAAAGTGATTCATCTATGGCATCAGATGAAGAACCTTTTTGGCAGATTTCTTTTCCAGAGTGTTTGTAGCAGGCATGAATTGCTCTGGCTTTTAGAAAATCATTAAAAAGCAGTATATTTGCCGAAGAATGAGGTCAGTATGAAACAGTTTGAATAAAAACATGTTGATTAGTACTAATAGAAACAAAACTGAACATCTATAAGAACTCCAGCTGTCAAACTTAACATGTTAATTCACATTAATTTACACACACAAAAAGATTAATAGATTTAATGAAGCCAGCAGTCAGCATCCAGTAGAAGAAATATGCTGTTATGATGAATGATGACAGTAGGAAGGAAGCACATAATTGCCTCTGGACAAAACCATTCGTTGATTTTCTATATCCGTTTTGTACTTCAACAAAGCCTTCAGGATGTATCTCTCAAAAAACAAGGCTAGGCTTTTTGTACATGGATTATGCTCTAAGATGAAGACCACCACTCGGCACATAAAACATTTACTCCAATCAGGAGCCACTCGCCTTTATCCCTGTATCTCTAGGACAGTATTAGCTCAGTGGTTAGAGTGCTGGGGGTAGTGATCGCAGGGTTGTCGGTTTGATACCCGGGTATACTAAGCTGCTACTGTTGGGATGTTGTACAAGGCACATAACCCTCTCTGTTCCAGGGGCGCTTGTGCTCTCTGGACCCTAACTTTCTAAAGCTGGGATAAACAAAGACATCATTTTGTTCTACTCTGCAAGTGCAAGTAAAATATTGATGGTGCTTAAGTATATTATTGTAATAATGTGTATTGTACTGGGCTGTGTATGCCCAGGTTTATCAGAAAGGTCCTGATATTGTTTGTGTAAGTAGTGTGTAACTATGGGCCTTGTTCATATCTTTATAAAAACCTTCTTCAAAAAAGTCATTCATGGAACATATAAAACTCAGAATTTAGCTATGCTCTTATAATAATGGATGCAATGTGTAATTTTTGGTAATTTTTTTCCCTTTTTTTTCTCAATTAGGTACTTTTTAAACTAATTTCATAAATTTGTATATAGTATTTCACTTAACTCATTCATATGTAGCTCCCCTAACGCAAGCAAAGCTCCCAACACTAGGAAAGTAAGGACTCAGCTTCCCAGCTCCACTGTACCAGTCAACAGATGCCTGTGCTGGCCAATATCGCTTAAGAGTGATGAGAAAGGCACCATCTATCCACCCAGAGAGAGAATGAGCAATTGTCTGTTCTCATTCAGACTCTGGCTGCTGATAGCAAAGCACCAAACCATGGTTTGGGATGCAAACACACGACCCCCGGGTCATATTGGTAGCACATTGGACCTCTGAGCCACTCAGAGCCTGCTGCATAGGTGGGTTTTACACTTAGTGAATGAGGCTTGTGTTCTGAATTATTGCAAGAGATAAGAATTCATGCTAGTGTTCTTCTCCAAGCGTGTTAAGCTCCAATGATGTTGCAGTATCAGCAGTTTAAAAAGAGAGAAGTGTTGGTTGGCCTCCCATGTTTTCCTCCCATCTACCAGTGCTGGTGGCATCATGTAGATGGGGAGTCCTAGCTAGACGGGTGTTATTAGATCATTTACCTGCTGTCATCATAAACATGTTTCACATTCAGCCTGAAATAGAGCCTACTAAAAGCCAAATATCTTTACCTAAAACTGATTTGGGTCTAGATAGTAATTGCTCGCAATTAACAGCAGTCCATTTATGAGATAAATCCCCATTTTTCAAAATCAGTATTTATTTGATGACACTGCTACACTGCCACAGCTTCAGGAAAGAGTTAAACACCCCCTCATTAAATGGCTGAGCTTCTGACTGAGTCTCCAGCGAGCAATATCTGATGCGGCACAGAGAGGAATGTCACAGCTTAATGGCAGAGTAACTATATTTGTTGAATTTGTCAGAAATAATTGAGGACAGTTTGAACTAAAAAAAAGATAAACAAATAAATAAAGTGAAACAACATCAAGAGTTGCCAAAATTGGCCCCAGATGACAGACTGTGGTCGAGTCGTGATGGATCACCATCGTAAATAGCTGGGGAAGAAGAACAACAAAAAATGAAAGGTTGTGCAAAGTTAACTTTCCCCTCCACCCCTCAAGAAGGGACTATTCCTGTAGGAGGAGAGCACAAGGGGGAACTATTTAGGCTCACGGACAAGGATGCTCCACAACAAAGGCCGAGACAGAAGCAAAGGCAACAAAGGAAAATCAATATGTGGTTACTGAGCTACGCTGCGGCGATGGAGTGGAGGGTGGTGGATGAAGCTGGTGCTTTTCGTCCGGGCGGGATATGAAATGCTGGCCTTGGTGACTCAGGATTTCTGCTCAATTCTGTCGCCTTTGTTCGGCATTGACGGGCATGCTGCTGCAGAACAGGGACTTTAAATTGGGGTTGATTGATGTCCCCAACCTTGGCCTTTACTCTCTCTAGATATGTCACGGGAGAAGGACAGATATACGATGTTTATCGTCCTGCCTGTCGGAGGGTTGCCGTGCCAGCCACACCAGTCTTGTTGAGCTTGATGAATAGTTGAACTTCTGAAGTACAGGTGGGTGTCGTGGTGTAATGCTTTGGGATGGAAGTCCCGTTACGTGAGAACGAGAGAGAAAGAGAGAGAGAGAGGTTGTAAGTGCATTTGTGTAGAAATGTTGCAGTAATTAGTTGGACCCTCTCCTCGTGATCACCAAGTGTTTGACCCCTGCCCTCTTTCGGAGCAGTTTAAAATGCCGGCAGGTCGCCACCCTCCTTTTACGCATCCACGATTATCATCAGCAATTACCTGTAGAGCGCCGACCACTCACAGCCCTTCGCCTTTCTCCCTCCCTCTGCCTCTATCTCTCCATCATCTCTTAGCGGAAATGCTCCGTGAGCGAGGCCGTGGCATGCTGTATGTATTTTCCTCTTTTTTCTTTTCTTTTTTTTACAGTGCCATTCCAGCCGAGGCTGCCCATAATTTGAAAATAATTAGCTCCTGCTGACATCCCGTCTCCACATACCGTACCCCTCCCAAATCAAATGCACTTTCGCTCTTTCCTCACTTCCATCAGACTAATTGCCTTCTGCAGGGCTGTGCTGCACACTGCTGTCTGGATTCTGCTGTAAACTTTGCCCGGATTCTCCCCCCAAAGTCTTTGTCAGGATCCAGATACAGCTCGACTCAGCAGCTGCTGTTGTCTCACCGAACAGGAAGGTCAAGGAGTTGCAGCATTTGAGAACATCTACAAAACCCCCAGAAGGGGGGGTCAACCAAGGTCAAAGATATGATCTGGGGTCAACCAGTGGAGCTCTGCAGAGCCAAGGAATGGATGGAGCGTTCTTGGGATAGGTCAGCAGGAATTGTCGTAGGCATGTGGAGTGTAGTATAGTCTATACAGTCTTACTGGGATGTTCTGTATAGAGTTCGATTTTTTTGGAAAGCACACAATGCTTGTGCTACATGATTCACACCTAAGAGCTGTGGATAAGAGCATCAGCCAAATGCTGTAAATAAATTATACACCAGGTTTCTGCAATATTTTGACCCTGGAAGGCCAAAAAAGTGTCCAGCACACTTTGGTGATTTCCCCTTGCACCAAGGGACAAAATGACCCAAAGGCAATGTGCCATATGTGCCCTGGTGGTGTACATCTGTCAGTGGAGAATGAACATTCCCAGTCATTCAAAGATCAATATAAGGGCAGTTCTCTTAAACATGGTGGCCAAACAGGGTGGCGGGTCATATTTGCCCCTCAGGACAAGGCAAGGGTTAATTGCCTGGTTTAGTGGGAACTGGAAACTCACCAAACTATGCTGGACAACGGCTCTCTTTGACCAAAACAAAGAACCCTGAAGTGCACAAAATGAGAATGCAACTGTCTAAGACTGAAGTCTCTTTTCTACTGTAGGTCTGAATGGTTCTAATCAAGTTCAGGACACTTCGCTAAACAGGCAGAACTGATGAATTGAATAGGGTGGCTTAATGATGTTGAGATTTACTGACTGGTTTTACATTCACACCACTTTTGCGACATCTCAGCCAGAGCCAAACCCCAAAACAGCTGAAAAACAACTAAATTCTGTCCCTGACACACAGTGCACAGTTGGCAGTCAATGCTGGAGTCTTAGAAGATGCCTAAGAGCAGTAAGACTGGTCTAGCCTGGTGGGTTTTGATACAGACCTGGGTAATATGGGTGGATGGATGGATCATGTGAGCTAGAGACCAGATCAGCAGAAATTCTCCATATAAGACATTCAGCTTCTTTAAGTTGCACCTTTTGCTGACACAGATGTGCAAAGGCACACAGACAGTTTACAGACTTTACTAGTCCTGGTAGAGGAGTGTTGGCAATAGAATAGGACTCTCTGGAGCAGATAAACATGAACCTATTGGCACCATGCTACCTAAGGCCAGGCGTGGGCTAGAGGGGTATAAAGGCCTCCAGCATTGAGCTGTGGAGCAGTGGAAGAACTGTGTTCTCTGGAATGATGGATGGTGGAGCTCCACCCAGTACTTTCGGGATGAGTTGGAGAGTTAGGAATGAAGAGGTGGGGTGGTGATCATCTGTCCAACATCATGACCTCACTAACGCTCTTGTTGATGATTGCAATTAAATTCTCATAGCAATGTAGCTCTAAAATAGTAGAATAGTAGAATGTCTTCTTCTCTGGACAGTAGAGACAGTTACTCCAACAAAAGCAGGATGAACTCCTCTACCTACCCTTGATTTCAGAAGAGAATGAGCAGGCGTCCCTATATTTTTGTCCACATAGTGTAATTAGTCCCTATCATCAGCCTTATCATCAGTATTTCCTTTCCCATGTAGTTTTAGTCTTGTCTTTTGGTATAAGTTCCTTGAGGAACTTTCGGAGGTTCTTCAATTTGAATATGTGGAGGAACCTCTCGAGGTGCTTTGGGAACCTTCTAAAAACCTGAAGCTTATCTCCAAGGTTCCTCAAAGCACCTTAAGAGGTTCCTCCACAATTTCAAACTGAAGAACCTTTAAAAGTTCCTCAAGGATCTTAAACTTTTAACAGTGGGGTGGCTTTTTCCCTTAAGTTGTCTAGACATTTCTGTGAGCTGGCTGGTTTCTACTGCAGAGAAGCAGCAGATTAAAGTACACTGTATTTGGTGGGCTGGACCACTTCTGCTTGTATGTAAGTGCAATTTGAGCACTAGCTTTCCTTGCACTTTGTTTTCTGGAGTTTATTTTCGGAGACTAAAGATAACGTGTTTAGACGTGTGTCCTGATCTCACTGCTTCTCAAAAGTTAGCTAACCTGTGCTCAACATTTGGAAGAAACCTTCCCACACTTTAAATGTCAAAGTCTTGCCAAATCAAACGACTTGCATATTACCAGTAAATGAATGCCTGGCTTTGCTACTTCAGATTCTTTCAACGGGAATTAAAATCAACAACGTTCGAGTTCTCGACCCTTTCTTCAACTCCCAAGAGCATCTATGAGAAAAACCTCACCTTCCCTTTCCAGCTGGTGTGCTTTCCGAACTAGACAGAGCTAACATTAATGAAGCCCCGCGGTTTGCAAATGAGGCCGCTCGCCGTATAAATGCATAAGTTTGCCTCTTGTTAGACAGATATAAATTTTTACATTTTGTCCGAGGTACGCATGAAATGAGCTGTCAAAATGTCCCCTCTGGTGTTTACCTCCTCGCTTCTTGATCTCGTATGCACACACCTCCTGCATTTGTTAGTATTTATCTCAGGGAGAAAACTAGCAAAAAAAAAAAAGTCGTCAAACTCACACATAAATTAGCTTATCAAACGACAGGCACTAATTAATCTCAGATATGTGGGCTCTGTTTTCTGCCAGTGTGTAGCCAATGCACAGACGTACAGCAGCAGGAGAGAAGGTATCAGTGTGTGTGTGCTCGTCCTGCCATTGTAGTAAAACCAGATAACAACAAAATCAAACTACAGGAGAAAGAATTTATTATTTCCTATAGAATTTTGTTTCTAAAAACTTTATTTGGACATTTCCCGAAGTTGTCCTTTCCCAAATCTAGTGTACAGCCGGAGGTTTTCCGTGTCGGATGCGTTCTCGATACAGGAAACGTTGCGTGTGGCTTAGGCAAAGTAATGGAAAGTATTCGGACGGTGTGTCTCCTAAATTATACATTCATATTCAGGCACATTCCCCAACCCGGAGGGGTTTCACACACAACACTATATGCATTCTAAATGTGTATGTATGAGCATCCTCAGTCTATGTGTGTGATTAAGTGTGTGTGAGCGAGCATGCTATATGATGTTAGCGGTTTTGAAAAGCTTCCTGTCATCTCTCAGAGCTAAGTGGCTCTGGCTTTCCTCTAAGTGTTTAGCACTGGAGAGTGAGCTCTGCCGGGATGCAGTGATGCATTTTGGGCCAAAGCAGAGGAGCTTTTAACACGTCACATGGCAGCTGTGAGGCCGACCCCTCTGGAAGGGGTGGATTTCATACTCATTTCATGCTCTTTTTTCTCTTCATGAGTGCAAACAGCCGGCTGGGGAGTGATCCTTATGACCCTCCTGCCTAACCCCTCTTTTTAGGATTATGTTTTCAGGAATAAAAACAAACAGGAAAAATAATTTCTTGTTTTAATGGTCATCTTCCATTTTTCCTCCAATTTTCCCTCCAGTTTAGTCATTTCCAATTTCCTCCCAATACCTATGACCCCCCTATCACATAATGCTAAGAGTGCTCCTTCCTCCAAGTTACATGAAGCTCCACAGCTTCTTCAGTTCGGTTAACCTAGCTAACATACGTCCACACTGACTAGCATCATGTTGAGTAATGAAGGAAGAAGAAGGGCCATCCTACCCAATCACATAGGCCAGTTATGATCTCTGTGGCATCACTGGGAATCGAACCTACAGCCTTGCGATGCTAAAGCCATGGTGTAAATTTAAACTTTTTTTGGCAAGTGTAGTCATCACTCGAACAGACTTCCATATGCCCGAATTTCACAGGCACCCATATGACAACTATGTGTACCCTGTCAGCCAATCATGAGGTGTTTCCACTCTCAGTGTCACCTGAGCTTTAACCAATAACCAAGTTTGTCCTACTGGTATCTCGACCCTTTGCTGGTTTTTGATTGCCTTCTGGTTTTGACCCTTGCTTGTTTTTCACATCACTATTTTTATTCATTGTTAAAGTCACATTTTGTTGCATTTATACCATAAAATAACAGCTTAAAATGCTTCACTGACTATAATAGGGAGAATAGCATTACTATTGTTGCCACTCTGGGCTCAGAACACTGCTAACTGCACTATGGAGCTGGTGAAGTGAGCAGGACGGCGCTCTCCAGAACTGCTATGTAACGCTGCATAACCCATAGTCATATTAGTGTCAAATCCTGTAGTATTACTCTACCGCCTCAGCCCACATGCTGCTCTACCTTTCAGTGATAGTTCTGTATCTCCCAGCTTGTCCAGAAATGCATGTGGAAAGCGTGTCCTTTGAGGGTCTTAAAGTAGTCGGCCAAAAACAGGAACTTCCAATTCTCACATACTGCTGCTTTAAATCTACCTCTTGGTTTAAGATCCTCAGGGGCGTTTGGTTTATCCTCCCCACATTGCAGTTTTCAGGTTTACACTGTAGAGCTCAAGCTGTCTTCAAGCCAGGTCGTTTGCCTCCCTGTTTTATGAAACTCAGTCCATTCCATAGACACAGCTTGTGTGAAAAACGTACAGGCTGTCCCTTTCAGTTTGGAATAGCTCCTATCATGAATAATCATCTGCATGGGCATATTGTTTTTTGGAATATGCATTATGCTTTTTGGCATATGAGGCATTATAATGATATATCATTATCTGTTTCTGTGCATGATGTTATTGTTTATGGTTATCGGTATTGCCAAAAAAAAAACTGCTCCATTCTGTCCCAAAACGTGAAATTATACTGATGGAACAAAAAGGATGCACAATAGCGAGGGGAAAATAAATCTTCTAGAGAGAAGAATGGAAATTGTCTAGAGACTCTCACATAAATTGCCCAGAAACCATTATTTCACAAGACAATGGGCAAAAGAAGCTGTAATGTTCTCTGAAAGTACAGCATGAGCCATTGCATTTGCAAATAAAGGAAAATTACATTTAACATATGCTAACAG
The DNA here is from genome assembly GCF_030463535.1 of Salminus brasiliensis. Lineage (NCBI taxonomy): Eukaryota > Metazoa > Chordata > Actinopteri > Characiformes > Bryconidae > Salminus > Salminus brasiliensis. Next base: position 34,342,831 of record NC_132896.1, read on the forward strand.
CTCTGGCTCCAGTGCAAATCTCCCTCTCTCTCTCTCTCTCTCTCTCTCTCTCTCTCTCTCTCTCTCTCTCTCTCGGCTCTGAGGGATATGCAGTGTCTCATGCAGAAATATGATTCCTGCTTCAATGGATCTTTAAATAGATTTCACATAATGTATTACATGTCTGTCAGTAACCCTCCCGGACTCGGCTCATGACATACAGCTTTTAAGGCTCTGGGAACAAGTCCCTAAAGATCAGATAGATAGAAAGGAACAACGGATGTTCTTGTGTTGTAATTTCATCAGCATCAGCCAACTTAAATAAACAGTAGCACTTTTTTTGAAGGCTGCTTACATCAGGGACTTTGTAACAAAGGCATGAGCATGAATAACATTCGCATATGAACAGATTTTGCCATTTTGTTTACAAGATTTGTGAGGTGATTGACAGTCTAATGATATTAAATGCCTTACTCTAAAAGTTTACACATTAGTTAGAGGCAGTCTAAATAGAATCCTACATAGCCATTGAATAACATACTTATGAAGCACATTTTTGAGTATTAATAAACAGCTTATGTCAGTAGTCAAGAGACTGATAATGTAATGACATAAGAGGCATTAAGTGAAAGGATGACACTTAATTTGAAGGCTCAATACATAGGGACTTCGTAACACATGCACTATCATTGAATAATGGACATAAAGCAAGAGCTGGGTTTTTATGAAGTGCTTATGTTGTTATTAATCAAATCAAATTTATTTGTATAGCTTTTTACAAATGGTGTTATCGGAAAGCAGCTTTACACAATCAGTAATTAGTAAAGATGAGAAATCAACAACATAAAAAGACATGAAACATCAGACAGTGGCAAGGGGAAACTCCCTCAGAGCTGGAGGAAGAAACCTTGGGAGGAACCAAGAACTATTAATAAATTATTGACAAAAGTCACCAAACCATCTGAACTGTTGAACTGCTCTGATCATAATCATAATATAATAATCATATCGTATAACTGTATATAGTCATGGCAGTGATGGTCAGAGTAATGATAGTTAATAGTGGTGATATTAATAGTGCAGATAGTTAAGACTCCATTTAGGGTCTAACATGGTCATTAGGCAGGTAGCCGTGGTAGAAGGGTGTCCCGCTGGTCCGGCATGGGTGGTGGTGGGGGGACGGGCCTGGTGGTCGGACTGGTAGGTGTCAGCTGGTCTGAAGCAGCTAGAGGGGACCCCAGCGGTCAGTCTTCCAGTAGGTTGGGCTGAATGAGTGGGCGATTATTTGGATGGATTTATAGAGAGCTTTGGATGGATTTAATGCTGAGCAGTATCAGAGTGTGTCTGACGACTCCGGCAGGTCTGATTATAACAGCCTAGTTAAAAGGAGAGAGCCAGAAGGTAACACAGACATGGTAGCACCCATATTAACAATATGAATATTGAAATGGATAATATAGGGATATAAAATTAACACTTTAGTTAAAGGCTATCCAACTAGGAACCTTCACAGGTATTAAATAATATACTTCTGAAGCAAAACTTCAGTATTCATGAACAATTTATGCCGGTGATCGCACAATGGCCATGCATTTATTATTTAATTGACAATATAATGACATAAAAGGCTTTAAACAACAAACTTTATCATTTAATAACCAACGTATGTTGTAAGATTTGATTGTTTATTAACACTATATGCCATTACGCACAAAAAATTGCTTTAAGTGTTTGAAGATATATTTGTTAAAGGCTGTCAACATAGAATCCTGCATGAGCATTGAATATCATTCTTATAAAGCAAGATTTGAGTATTTAGGATCAACTTATGCCAATAATCATGAGATGACAAGATATGTTATGAAATAATTGGAAGTGTAATGACATAAGAGACCTTAAATGAAAGGGTGACATTTAATTTGAAGGCTGAATACATAGGGACTTCCTCAGGTATCACTTTATAAATATATTATTCATTCCCCACTATGTATGTGTTATAACTTCCCTGTTCCTTTAACACATACACTGCAAACACCATTACAACACCAAAGCCCATATTTAGTCTCAAGTTGACATGTTATAAACGTGGCCTCATATGCAAATCAAAGGTCTAAATAGCACGATGCTGAACTCTCCCTGGTAGAGGCAGCTTGTCGTGTTAGAATGGGCGTGACATGATTTGCCCTTTCAAGTTTCAATTAAATACATTTTTTAATTGAAATCGATAAGAGAAAGAAAAACATGCCGGCAAAGAAGAGGGCGGATCGATGCTTTTCTTCTCTTTGGTTAGGAGCAGCCAGTCAAAGGCCAGTGGGTTTCATTCACTAACCCTATTGATCGCCAGCCCTATAATTTGCTTTTGTCCCAAAGTAAGCTTTTCACCCCATTAAGCTCAGATGCAGGCGGTGTGGTCAGGAGCGAAGCATGGCCTTAATCATCATTACTACCTGCCAGGTCATTTCTGCACACAGTCAGATAAAACCACTTCCATTATGGATTCCTCCATTCGTCTGCCCCTGGCCTGGCCCATCATTTGCATAATTGTCAGATGGAGAGAATAGCGAGGAGACAGAGAATTGCGGGTGACAAAAAAGGAGGGAAAAGTCCTCGAGGTGAAATGATTAGCGTGGATCTGTTTGCCTTCCACTTTTCCGTCGCCTTGTCCGCTTTTACGATCCCTGTCCAGTCCGGTTTGCCCATAGCGGTGATGATGACATGCTCGATTCTCTTGCAGCATCAAAGAGCTGTGGCTGTTTCACTAGGGTCTACATGGACAGTCTTATGCAAATGTTTGGGTGCCCTGGTCAAATGAGATATGCTTTTGATTTTCTAAGTTGGAACAGATAATTGCTGCATATTTGCATATTTTTTTTAAAAATGTGTGCAACAAAAAAGGTCAGTGCAAAAGCTATATCATATCAAAACCTTTTTTTTCACTTTGTTTCAGGTAGAAAAATAAAAAACTTAAAATGAAACAAAAAAAACAACAGTTTTAAAGTTTTATTTTGAAGACAACATCACAAATGTAAATATTTACAGTAATTTTTTTGTAAAAATGCAACTATATAAAACAGAATTACAACAACCCCATGTTAAGTATAGCTAAGCAGAGTGCCTCACTTTTTCTATTAAATTACATTCATTTTAATTTAAACCTAAACAACCTAAACAAAACAAAGTACAAACAACCTAACCTAAACAATTACTTCAACCCAAGTTATTTACTCATTTTTGAAAAAGGTATCCTTAAATCAAGACGTTTACATTAATATTTATACTATTTAAAAGTAAAACTTGCTTGCTGCCTGCCATCAGCAGCCGAAGCCTGAGAGAGCACAGTTGGCTTTTCTTGTTCTCGGTTAACAGATGTCTGTCTCTCTCTGTGTCTCTCGCTCTCTCTCTCTCCTCACATCACTTCAGTGTGATGCTGGCCGGCATGAGTTCTGCTAGCCAATGCATCACAGCTGGGTACTCAGCACTTTCCCTTAAGCATGATGCTTGCCTCACCCTCTCAGTGTCGGGAGCATTTCATGTGATTGGGGATGGTATTGACGAGTGGGTTGCACACATTGCTGACACAGCTTGTCTAGTCCTTGTAAAGTAGGACTGGCATTGAAATAGGCCTAGAATATGAGCTGATAAACATAAATCTATTGGCACCATGCCTAATGATGGTGGTGCTCCATCCAAAACTTTTTGGGAAAGCCTCCTCGCGTCAGTGTTCCAAGATCTAGGGTAAAGTCTTCCCAGAGGAGTAAGGTGTTGCCGTTACTGTACTGCAGAAAGGGGGACAAACTCCCAGCGACTCTACTACAGGTGTCCACAGACTTTTGGACATAATGATATTACATCTGCACAACATGCTTTCCAATTAAAAAAGAAGTAAATAAATGAAAACATTCAGAAGTGGTTGTTTTTGGTTGGTTCTCCTTGGGAGGCTGTAAGATGGATGTCTCTGACCTCTAACTAAAATCTGTGAATCACTCTGTTATTATCTGGCTGCAAGACATCGATCTAACAGGGGCTGTATGCAAGAGAGAAGAAGTGAAGATTCAATCCACTATTGATCCTCAGAGTGCCTGTCTGTCATAGTGCCAGACCCGCGGCCAGATGCACATGCGTCGGCGGAGGAGAAGGCATTCTTCTTCTTTTCGTCTTATCGGGACGGTGAAGAGACAGCCGTTCTCACAGAGTCCATCAAAGAGTCCTCAACTCAGCAGCTCCGTCCATCCAGCCAGACTCTGACTTCCAAACTCTGACAGTCAGACAGCCAGAAACTTCTCAGAAAGTGCAGACCTGCCTTCCTTTTAACTTCACATGCTGCACCTTAAAGTCAGCTCTACATTTATCATGAAACATCCTTTTCTGGCAGCTTGACAGATACACAAACCGATAAGAGCAATGCTGATAGTTATCATGCTGATCATATTGTCATACTGTTTTGGCTTTAATATCATTGCTAGTGTGGCTAACAAGCAGCTTGTGTAATGTTTCACATTGCGTCTGTCAGTTCTGACACCATATGACACACTGTGTCAAAAGTTTGTGGACACCCCCTTCTAATGGATGAATTTAGATACTTTAAATTGCACTCATTGCTTACACTGGGTACTTCTTTAGAGAAGTACTGTCAATAGAATATGACTCTTTGGAGCAGATAAACATCATGAAGCTATGGACACCATGCTGCCTAATGCCAGGCGTGGGCTGATAGAGGGGTATAATAAAGCCCCGCAGCATTGAGGAGCTGTGGAGCAGTGGAAGAACTGTGGTCTCTGGAATGATGGTGGTGGAGCTCTATCCAGTTCTTTTAGGATGAGTTGGGGAGTTGGGGATGATGAGGTGGTGATCATCATCCAACATCCTGACCTCATTAACGCTCTTGTAGCTGAATGCAATCAAATCCTTACAGCTTTAAAATCTAGTAGAACCCTTTCTCTAGTCCCTCCTCTCCCCCTTCCCTGGACAGTAGAGATAATCATTCCAACAAAAGTAGAATAAACTCTTTTTGAATACTTTCGAAACAATGAGTGAGCAGATGTCTCAGTACTTTTGTCCTTATAGTGTAGTGGTTGCTAAGATGTTGCTTGTTGGTTTCTTAGCAAATGCCATAGCAAACATCTTGGATACCACAGTGACAGCTTAGCAACACCAGGGTAAGCACTTGAAAACTTTTTCGAAACTTTTTTGAAAAATTTTCACACCTGTTGGCTTACTAGCAACCCTGGAGCAACCACCGAGGATACCACAGCAACCTCTTAACAATACCTAAGCAACCACCTGGAAATTGCTTAAACTGTGCACTCTAGCTTCTATTGTCTTTCTCACTGATGCACTTTTCAATGGACCCACATCTTTACCATTTGAATTTTACACTTTGAAGCTACCCATCATTAAAATGGGCTTTAATCTCCAAAAACAGCCCGTCTGGATATTTGGATGTGTTGTTTTTGTGACATGAAAGCCGACACATTTACATACAGTACATCCACCTATCCAGCCTGCAGCAATGCAACCCCACCTATTCTGTGAATGAGGCACAGTGCAGGGCAGCTCATCTGAACAGAGCTCATTTGCATATATCAGCCTTAAAGGTAAAGTACCAGACACAGGTTGTTTAATTCTTAGACATAAGAAGACATAACTTAGACATAACTTAGAGTTGTATAATAATGGCCCTAAAAATAGTGTTTATGGCTGTTTTTAAGGACATAAACCCACATAAATGTCATAAATAGACAGTGAGGGAAAACAATAACATTAAAAAAGAAATAAATCAATAAAAATAAAGTTCATTTTTACTGGTCAGAGTTTTTAATATTGCACTTTTAACTTTAAGCTTAAAAGATTATCTGCCTTTTAACTGCTGTTAGATGAACAGATATGTAACTTTGCCAAACAGCAAAAAACAGCTGCACAAATCAAATCAAATCAAATCAAATCACTTTTATTGTCACGAAAAAGAATACAAATTTACAAAATAGAAATACTGAATATTTACACAGACCCACTCTAATATCTGTTCATCACTGATTACTGGAGACACTGCCATCCTCACTGATGTCGGAAATGCTTTCCTCGTGGAAACTGAGTCGTAGATGTCAAATGATTCATGTGTGAATGTGGATGAATGTCTTTTTGATGCAATGCCAAGGTGTGCAGAGCCTGAAAGCCTGCCGAGGCAGATTTTGAGAGAGATTGCGGCCTTTGAGATAATTCAAATGAGAGGAATCTTAGATAACACATGTCCTTCCTCTCTGGAGCGAGAGAGTGAGATTGCTATCCTCGAGATTAACACTCTGGAAGGTGCCGTTTTGATGGGAACGTCATTGAGGCCATTTGTTGTTCCAGAACTACTGAGTAGATTTCAGAGGTTTGAGGAACAGTGTGGTCTAATTTATTGGGAAGGAGAGAAGGTGATTAATTGTGAAGTGATTAATCAGATATTTGAAATCATTAAAGTAATTATGGGCTGTTTCTGCTGTATAAAAGCCCATTTTTAAAGGTTCTGTGTAAAAACCATCTACAAAAAGGTTTCCACTAATGTGAAAAACCTTTCAACCTATTTCAGCATTCACATGACTTTGTTTAGAACCCAAAGAAAACATTTAACCAGGTAAAGATTCATTTCAGCTCCCAGTGCTGATAGTTATTTGGGTTGTTATGATTATGCAAAGAAGCACTACCTTGACTAAGGACCCGTAAAGAAGCCTTTAACCAGGTAAAGATCTGTTTAATCTTTAGATTGTTCTGATTCTATATTGAAACATCCAAACTAAAGAACCAGTAAACAACATTTTAACCAAGTAAAGATCAATATAAGCCTCCAAATCAGGGATGGGTAGCAGGGCCTGGGACCAGAATTGCCCATCCCTGATCCAAATGTTTTTTTCACTTGTTATGATTCTATATAGAAACATTGCCTTTGCTAAGCAACTCTTGGCAAAGACCCCTTTCAAACGACCAAGTAGTTCTTTGAAGAGTCAGGATTCTATATAGAATCACTATCGTCAATATAGAACCCTTTAACCAGGTGAATATCTATTTAAGCAACCAAATGGTTCTTTGAAATGTGATTCTATATTGAAACATTGTCCAAACTAAAGAACCTGTAAACAACCTTTTAACCTCTTAAGTAAAGATAAATCTAAGCCTCCAAATCAGGGATGTGTAACAGGGCCAGACTCCAGCACAATGTGTGGAGAAATTGGACCAGTTCAGGGCCAGAATTGCCCATCCCTGATCCAAATGTTTTTTTTTTTTTTTTTTTAGTTGTTTGAGTAAAGACCCCTTCAGGCAACCAAGTGGTTCTTTAAAGAGTCAGGATTCTATATAGAATCACTATCGTCACCATAGAACCCGTAAAGTCTTTATCTGTTTTGCAACCAAATGGTTCTTTGAAATGTTATGATTCTATATTGAAGAATTGTCCAAACTAAAGAATGCGCAAACAACCTTTTAACCTTTTAAGTAACGATCAATCTAAGCCTCCAAATCAGTGATGCTAATTAGCTAATGCTAATAAACTTGGCAATTAACAGGTGAGTGGAATCAGATGCACTTGAGCAGGAAAGGCACAAAACTGTGCAAGGAATCACCCATCCCTGATCCAAATGGTTCTTTTAGTTGTTATGATTCTTTGCCAAGCAAGCCTTAAAGCCCATTTGACCACCAAGCAACCAAGTGGTTCTTAGAATTAGTCTTATCATTTACTAAAGAACCCTTAAGAACCCATCAGTACCCAGAACATCAAATGTTTAACCTGATGTTCAAAAACAACTGAACTGAGCTGATGTGACAGCCATAATCAGACCAGTCAGGTACAGGGTGGCTACTCTTGTGCCGGCCCAGGAGAGTGTGGAGATGTGGTCTGTTTCCTCGTCGGAAGACGTTTCAGAAGACCACTGAGGCCTTTAGCTCAGCATATAAGATCATAAAATCAGTTATGGATTTGCGCCAGTTCCCCAGGGCTGAGCGTTTGGCCTTAGGAGAGAGTGCAGCGAGGGCTGTGGGACCATGTTTTGGCTTCATTGGGCTAAGAGACGGATCCGCTTAGACAGAAAGGTCAGAAGGATTTGTGTTCTTTTGACCACTGAGTGGAACGTGTTAGAGAGTGCTGCAGAGGGGAAAAATAGCGACAATATCTAGGACTGAGCTTTCTTTCAGGGTTTGCATTTGAAGCACAGCCATGATGCTGCCCAGCTTTCTCTATCGGTGCCAGTCAAATTAGAAATTAGGGACAAATGGGAAGGCTTGTGGATATCATGTGGGGGTGTCGTGATAAATACTGTAATAGTCATTATATTTGAGGACTGTGAGAGATTGGACCACTTCAGTTCAAGCTTGCCATGAAAAGCTCTTATTAAGTACAGGATGTTGTTGACAATTAAATGGCTGCTAATTACTACATTATTAATTAGTAACCAGGTTACTGCTTTTTTCTAGAGCACTTTTAATGCACTTTTTAAAACCAGTAGGGTAAAATTAACTGGCTTGTGAATTCGGTATGATCAATATCACCTTTTCATGATAATTATTAAGCTATATCAAGTCAATAGATTGATTGCTATGAAGATAACTGCTAATTAATGAGCTGCAATACATGAAAACATGGGCTATACCTTATCTTTTTGTCCATTAAGCCTGATTTTAAGTCTTATCATGTCCTTTTCATGGCATACAGACTTATTTCAAGACTGAGACCAGACTCAAGTAATACAGCACTATACAGTATGCTTATAACAAAGGTCTGTATGAGTAATTTATTGTAATTACTGCTTATTAATGCTGTAATTTATGGAATTTGGCTTATCCAGAGCTCCTACATTTACATTTATGTCATTTAGCAGACACTCTTCTCCAGAGCGACTTACAAAAGAGCTGCACTGTTTACTGAAGAAGAACCTCAGCTAGTTTAAATAGACTAAAATTCAGATCCTCTAATCTTAGACTCTACTAAACACAAGTCAATATGGAGACCATAATACTCTACTATTCGCCCAAGTCCTCTCAGAAGAGGAGGGTCTTCAGTCTGGGTTTGAGGACAGTGAACGTTGGACTCTGCTGTTCGGACACCCAGGGGAAGTTCGTTCCTCCACTTCGGTGCAGGACAGTAAAAAGTCTGGACGCTCGTCTTCCGTGGATCTTAAAGGATGGCGGGTCGAGCCGAGCTGTACTTGAAGCTGGAAGGGCTTTTGGTGCAGATCAGCTTTTGACCATCGCCATCAAGTACGGAGGGGCTGGCTGGTCCAGTCTTGGCTTTGTAGACCAGAGTCAGGGTTCAAGAGGCCAATGAAGAGAGAAGGCAGCAGTGCAGTGGGACAGATCAATCATGTTACACAGGGATGAGAAAGTAGAGTTAGGAGTCTTTCCAAGGACTCCAATTGGTGTGAAGTGGTGCTCTTGTCCTGTTAGGGATTTAAACCCTAATCTGCCACTGGGGAATGTGGTGGTGTTACCTACTATGCTATATTGGCCGCTAGCAGTTGTGTAGCTATTTAATTGCTGTCTTTGCTGTCTTGGTCAAGCTTAATAAGGGTTGTATAAAAGGAACAATACAATTGTGTCTTTGCTTCTTGCCTCAGAATAACAAATCCCTTGGCTGCAGAATGGTTTTATTCGTCTGGAGTTTTTGAGGCCCTACGTCCGAAGTTTTGCTTTGCCAGCCAAGAGAGCCAAATTAGCTCAAAGCACAAACTCAGCACCACTAAAATCAGCCCTAAAAACCCACCCTTTCCCCTCTCTCTGACATTTATTGACAAAGATTTGACAGATGGCAGGGTAGTAATTGCATCACTGCTGATGAAAGCTGATCTTTAATAGCAGGCGGCTTTACTTCTCACTTCTTTTTCAGGAAATGTTCAGAGTGCGTCACGCGTGCTCGGGTCCCAAAACTGGCTCTCCTGTAATTGGGCCAGCTGCTAAGCATGGAAAGGCCACACAGGCAAAGCGGATAAGGATTAAATCTTCTTTCTAACCCGGCATCTTTTTTTGTATCTGTTTGTGGACTGATTGTATTTACAGATTAGATGCTACGCTCTAATATTTTCACTTGTGTCTCCTTGTTGTCCATCTGGATTTATTGGGCTAGAGAGTCCAATTAAAAATGGATTTAGTAGATGGTCATTTTGACAGGACCCCTACTGCTCTTAATAGGGTATCTCGTTATTGTCATATTAAGTCATAAGAGAAGAATGGCACCATATTTGGTTCTACCTTCCAAGCATGTTGTTCTTCTTTCTTGCTTATATCGCTGAAGTGGATTCCTGCTTGTGCCGAAGGAAGAATCAGGGGACGGCGTTGTTTATTTCAAGGCGATCGCTGTTGAGTCTTAGCTTCATCTTGACACACAGTTTTTATAGCCCGTTGAAGCCCCCCTAAATATACAAAGAGAGTGTATCCTGTTGCGGATAACCAATTATTGCCTACTGACCTTTAACCTATGGATTTACAACCCTCATAAGCACCCTGTTCCCAGGGTCAGATCCTGTCGTAAATACCTGCAAAACTGAAAAAAAATTTCCCAGAGGTTAAACCTATACACATATACACTTCAACACATACATGAATAGCCAACATCCCCCTCGTTTGTACCTGCTTGGTTGGTTGAAATAGCTTGAATTGAAGTGGACTGGCGCTCACTGGATCCTCCTAAGTTTAAATTCCCTCAAGTGGCTTCTGACATTTGGGATTCAGATGCTGGAGGAGATTGTGAGACTGTCTGAACCAACTAAGTCTGACTCAGAGAGTAGTGAGACGACACACACAAACACACACCTGAGTGCAGTGATGGGTGAAAAATCATCAGTAACAAATAACAGTAGACTGGATAAGCACCTGTTTGGGTCATGTGACCTTTTTCTTGCAGTGTCAGCTTTAGAGTATCTTCTCAAAATGGAAACGTAATGTTTATAGACATGGTGATTTTACTGTACGTTCCTTTCAATCCTGTTAGTGAAAGCCTGAAAAGCCTGGGTGTTGGTACTAGTAGCTGCTGAGGCCGGCCGCTTCAGTGAGGGATGGATAACTGGTAGATGTTTAAGAAAATAAAAGTCTGGATAAGAAAGAAAGGGAGAATTTATGATGTTTTATGACAGTATTTGGTTTCTTTGTCTGCTAACATTTGGTAGATTTGGAATATTATATTACAGATAAAATAATTGTGCATGGTACACTAATTTAACACTAAATTGGAAGACCAGTCAGCTTGTGACCAAGTCACTGTGATACACAGATTTACACAAAACAGGCCAATAGCAGAGCTTCTGTTGAATGCTCTGATCAACCATACAGATAAATGGTTAGAAGTTTCATTGGTGATACTGTTTGTAAAACTTAATATGGATAATTTCTTTTTGCTCTACCCCTCGTTCCAAAGCTCTAAATGGCTTCTGTGGTATCAAGCAACACCAAGTAGTTTTCAAGTACCTTACAAGTACCTGGGTGCTCTAACACTCGTGCAATGTGCAAGAAAGGCCAGAGCTGTCTGTACTTTTTGAGGAGGCTGAGGTCTTTTGGTGTTTACCCAAAACTCAATAGACCACTGTAGCAGGTTTGGGGTTGGACAGCGCCGAAACAGCCAAACCAGACATATCAGCTTAGCTATAGGAGCCCACCGCAATAGCTTGTTAATATTTGAAACAGTAGAGCCTCAAAAAGTAGTTCCTACACTGTACATTGGTATTAGGAACACATAACTATAGGCATATATTTTCAGGTTTAATGAAATTGAGGGACTTGAAGTGTATTCTATTAACTGGGTGGTTCAGACTGTGTTCAAAATACATGGAAATCTGTTCAGATATTTTGGAAATTAGCTCGGTGTAGTACCTGTCAGAAAGGATAGGTTCATTAAATGAATTATTGTAAATTTAATGATGTGATACATAGAATATATGGGAAGTATTGTAATATCTGTGTTTATTCAACTAGTAAATGGCGTCTTAAAAAAATAAATTAATTAATTAATAAAGTTGTTTGCACGGCACTGTATGCTATCTACTTACAAGAAACCTATTCCCAAACACTCATTACACCACAGCACTTCAGTCTTGTCATTAAATACGTTGGAAACACTCTCAGATACATGCACACATACTCTATCAACCAGAGAGAGAGAGAGAGAGAGAGAGATTTCCATACATCAGTGTGGGCTCAATTAAGCGTCTGCAGCTTGACTGGCTAATGAAGTGGAAGAATGGGATTGTGCTCAGTTCTGCTCTGAAATTCAACACAGTCACAGATGTGACATGAAATGTCAGTGTTCACTTGTTTTATTCCATGTAGTTTCACTATATGCAGACATTCATAGACACGACAAATCAAATAATTATTAAAGAATATATATAAATTATTCATCACTGCAGTACGCTGGACGTTCATTATTATCTAGAAAAGATTGAAGCAGAAGGAAAATATGCAAATACAGTTGTACTATGCTGTAAAGTGGATGTTAGGAGTGTAATACTGTAAAAACAGATTTGGTGTCTCAACAAATTATGTGTAATGTAAGCTCTTTTTTTTATTCTAAGTGACATAAATGGCAATCAAATACCTTATCAAAATTATTACTATATTCATTTTTTTACAGTTCAAAATGAGTTGATTATTCATAAGTTGCAAAGTAAATATTTGAAATTTCAAAAAACCACACAAAAACAAAAACCTTTTTAACTTTCAATAGAAGTCAATGTAAAAAGATTCATTAAGTCAAAAACTTAAAAATTAGAAAAACAAATTGAGATACAAGGTTTTTGTGTCAAACTAACAATATGTAACAATTTTTAAACAGTTAACAATGAACTTTCTATAACTTGATATTATAGATGATCATCTAACAGTAGATTAATTATTTTTTTTTATTCACAATCAAATTTTGTGTGAATTTTGTCCAATTTTATAATTGTATTAAAAAGCAGTAGTCGCATGTATTTAATCAAATATATTTTATGAAAAAAACTGTGCTTAAACTGTGCAATGTTTTGATATATTTGAAAAAATATATAATTTTTACGTTGTTTAGATGAGCTCCGAAAACGTTTAAAAGATGTGATCATCAGTAAGCTAATACAGGTGGTTGAATGGACTCAACATCTGGACTCAATAATAGCGATTACTTACTTTTGCAAATGAAAATAGTGTTTTTCTTTACAGTGCAGAGCGAGCTGTAGCATCACAGGCTGCAGGAGCTGGCAGGGCAGTGCCTCAACAGTAAAGAGCACTTAGTCTCATGGGACGCTGTCTAGAGCCTGTCTATCTCCCTGATCATCACAGGCCAAGAACCTTCAGACTGAGAGCCAAAGAGCACATTTTGTGTTTCTGTCGTTGTGGAACATTCCCATTCTTTTCTTAAAGCTGCAGCACTGAACAAAGCAAAATGTTAAAAGCAATTGGATTACTGTTTTTACGCAGCATTAGAGATCACAGTCATAGATGTCATATATTCTTTAATAATAACCAATAATAACCAATACTATATATATATTTTTTTGTATTTCCACTAAAACCTGCAGCTGTAAAAGCCAAAACCACATTTTCACCATTTTGTTTCTCTGCATAATTCAGTGGTTGAGATGTTGAGGTTTTTCAGGCCAGGCTTGGTGTAAAACTGTGGTTAATTGTAAAGAAACAGTGGGAACCAGGGGTCACCATGACTACAAAACAAATATCCAAATTATCCAAAACCCACCAGTGAACCAATACAAGTCTTCTGAGTTTTATATGCAATGGTAATAATGGTAAAATGGTGGCGCATCTAAAAGAAAATAAAAAAATAAAAACAAAATTACATATTTTTTTGCCTACATGTATCCCTCCACCATGGCCGGTAAAGAGTGTCTCAGGCATCAGGCAGTGTATTCAAAATCATGTGGTGTAATAACGCTTGTGAGGGAGCTTGGGATCTGGTTCTCAATTCCCAAATATACTAGAACATATAAGCAGACTTACTTAAATAGAAATAATTGGAAACTTTAGGTAAACAAACAAACAAACAAACAAACAAATAAATAAATAAATAAATATGTTGGAAAAAGCCTATGCAGCCACCCTAGCAGGTCAGTGGTAATATAAAACCATGCATTTGAATGATTCAGTGATTAAAGGGTTCTGCACATTTTTGGAGATGGTTCTATTTCACCCGTTAAAACATTCCACTATCAGAACCCTTTTTCAGTACCACATAGAACCCTTTTTTTTTGCTGAGATGCTGAATCTTAAACTTTATAAATAACGTTTTCATGTTGCGCAGCCAAATGTCTCCTGGATGTCAAATTGCTCATGTTTTCATCCTCCTGAGGACATTTCGTGGACACACACACACACACCCTGCCGAAAGCAGACTATTGTGTGCTGGTAAAAGAACTTACTCGTTTCCTCAGCACATGATAGAAGGCCACATTATCTGCAGCCCCAGTCAGTCTCCCCACAACAACTCGCAATTACACTCTGAGTCATCCATTCCCACTGGCCTCTCCTTTCTTCTCCACTCACTTTTTGTAGTTTTAAGGCTTTATGGCCTAGCAGGTATATTGGATTTCTCCTTTTCAAATTCCTCACGTCACTACATTCAGGGAGTTTGCTTTTTTCCTGTTGCAACCTTTTCTTTTCTTTTGTATGTGATGTCTTTTTTTCTTTTTTTAATTCGCTGGTGGTGGCTCCAAGTCACTGGGTAAAAGCCTCTATTCCTCATCTAGCTCATTAACACCTCAGTATGTTCAATAATAACATCGCCTTTTAAGACTGAATTGTAATCACCCCACTTTGACTCGGCGAACCAAATGCACCGCAGGCGAATCGCGCAATTCGAGGCAAAATAATAACATGAAATAACAAATGGGCAGTAGAATGATTCATCTGCTCAGAAATGGCTAATTGGTTAATTGCATCTCAGCTAATTTGCTCTTAAACACAGGACAAGGCGCCAGTTGGGAAATGGCCTCTGCAATTCGGTCGCATGTGTTTGGGCTTATTGATTAGCCTGGTGAACCTCTGTCATGCTCATGTGTTTCCACCCAGGCCGCTTGACTTTCCTGCTGCTACAGGCCATAGCAACCGCAAGGGAAAAAAAAAAAAACGTTGAACGTAAAGCAATTGCAACATAAATGTACTTCAATTTAATTTGTTTTTAGTTCTATAAAACCTTCAGACATAAAACCAGAATATAACCATTACATTTAACCCATATCCAGTAATCATCAGTTGTTGTTGGCTATAACCACCACATGTTGGGATTTGATATGAATGATTTCCCATCCGTTGCTAATTAAAACAATCTGAAACATCGTTTGGAACAAGCAGATTCTAAATTTCCAATCCAGACAACATTTGTCTTTGTGAAAACATCCCAAATATGTGTCATTTTATATTTGATAT
Source organism: Salminus brasiliensis (assembly GCF_030463535.1). Classification (NCBI taxonomy): domain Eukaryota; kingdom Metazoa; phylum Chordata; class Actinopteri; order Characiformes; family Bryconidae; genus Salminus; species Salminus brasiliensis. The sequence goes on from NC_132896.1 coordinate 34,358,182, forward strand.
TTTTTTAATGACTATATAAATATGCTCTAATAAATGTAGGTACCATGAAGGGTTCCTTGAAAGATGCCATTGAAGGACCATTGTGGATTTTTTTATTTAGGTGTAAAGGCTTCCTAGGCTTGCTGGTGTTGTTTTAAATATAGTTTAACCCCCTAAAACATAGAAAGACCTATTACACACTAAGGTGTATTATTCAGTAACTGCAACTGATGGGGCTATTCTTTGGTAATAGATGTTTGTAGTAACTCTTTTGGCCCACTGGTGGGACATAGGCTGTTTAAGGGATTTACCCCAAATTTGGGAGCTACACTTTAAAAAAATGATGAACCATTTTGGTTTCATGAAGAAGCATTTTAAAAAAAGAGATGTGTGTAAACCTTTTAAGTGAAATTCTTTGCCAATTTCAAAGTTCTTCACGCTCAAATCTCTTAGTTTAGGACGGCACCAAAGATTTCTAAAAATCTAGCTCTTTAATTCAGGGTTAAACTATAATCGAATTAGCAACAGCCAACCTGAAAGGTTCCTCACGCCTCTTTTTGAAAAATCGTTCTTCTATGGCATCACTTAAAGACAATTTAGATCATTTTTAATATTCTGGGTTCAATTTAACTCTAGCCAACCTGAAAACCTTTGGTCTTGCGTTTTTTCAACCAATAATAAGCACAAGCTTATCTTTAACAGTAGTGTTGCTAGTGATGCTAGCATTTTTTTTTCTACCACTGTTAATCTTATGAGCTTCCAGGTTCTCCACTTCAGCTCATTCTCCTCAATTCACTTACTGACTGCCAGTACAGCCCCGTTTATATGCAGTTTGCGTATCCCAGCAAGCACTCGGAGCCAATACGCTACAGCATAATGCCGGCTACGGTAGTCCCTAACACTGTTAATGCTCCTCAATGTTCTGCTAATCGAATCGAGGGGGCAGGTCGATCGCAGCCATGTAGAAAGTCTCTCACAGCATGTTCAGGCTGTTTTTCAGCCTTGAGACGGAGCAAGCGAAGCTTGGTAGGGGCTCTGGGGAGCAAGGCTGCTGTGCCTGAGATTCCGAAACAGTGCTAAAGTTTAAGGATTCATGTTGGACAGTGAGATGACTGCTTTACAGGATGCTGCAGAGGTAGTGGGGGGTCAGTGTTTGACTATAGAATTCAGCATTTTTATTAGTGCACCAGATAAAGGGGTATATATTTTGCACACCAATACTCTGATAAGTCTATTCTGACAAGCATGTGTGCTGTTTTTACCTTGGACAACACAGTGGTGCGCAGTTCAAGGGGCCTCCGGGGTTCAATCCCCACTCCAATCACTGTCTGTGAAGAGTTGGGTTTCTTGACTCCATGTTCTGGTACTCAGGTTTCCTCCCACATACCAAAAATGCACATGGTGGGTCAACTGGTGCCTAAACCGCCCCTAGATGTGAGTGGATGGTTATGTATGGTACCCTGCAATGGACTGGTGCCTTGTCCAGGGGGTGTTCTTGCCTTGTGACCGATGGTTTCGGCTAGGCTTCCAGGAACAAGCAGTTAAGAAGATGGATGGATGTTTTTACCTTAAAGAGTCATATAGAAGAATGAGGGGCCCAATCATGCCCATCTTCCCTAATCTAACACACCTTATTTAGGTAGGGTAGGCCTTCAAAAGAAGAAGAAGAAAGAGCCTATTGTCAACATTCATATACATTACAATAGAATACTTCTCCTCCCATAATAATAAATGTTTAATAAAGGTTCTTTGAGCAATGTGATGGAAGAAACACTCTTGGTTCCACAAAGAACTATGTTTGTAATAAAGATTTGTGAGTGTGAAGAGCCTTTAACTTGCTAAATAACCTTTAGAAGGTTTAGAAGGTTCTTGACTGTCAAACATCTCTTTATATAGCCCTCTAAAACCAGGACTTTTGCTTGTTGTGCATTTTTAATTTTCCCTAGCTGGTTGGGATTAGTAGAACCTAACAAGTATAATAACTGAACTTAAGTTTTATACAGGAAGTCGTTTTCCACAAAACAATGTCCTCATATGAGGCCAAAGGGTCAAGGTTTTAATGTAATGTAATGTCCCCATATGAGGACGCAGGGTCTTAAGAGGTTATATATGATTCTTAACAGAACCAAAAGTGGTTCCTCTAGGGCAAAGGTCTTCAAATTTGGACCCTTGATCCAGCTCCCTGTCCTGGACAAACTCCAGGACTAATAACTGGATTCAAGGTCAATTTGAAGACCTGGGCTCTATGGCATCACTCAAAGAACCATTTATAACACCTTCATTTTAAGAGACCCAATATCAGAGCACAGGATCTGCCATGCTACAGCACCCCTTGAGTGAAGAAGGTTAAGGGTCTTACTCAAGGACCCAACACCAGTGGCAGCTTAGCAGGTCCAGGTATTGACCCACAACCTTGTGATCGATATCCCAGCGCTCTAAACACTGAACCACTCTAACCACAAAGCAACAACTGACCTGGGTCATTAATTCAGGGGCTTCTGGAATATAGCGCCAGGTCTGTTTGATGTGAACTGTGGGTCTCCACGACCAGGATTGGACACCCCTACTGTAGAATGTTCTTGGAAATTCTTGAAAACTGTATGAAACTGTATACGGTCAGATTAAGTCATTGGGGTCCCATCAGCATGTTTTGCCACCACCTTTGGGTCAGATTATAAGATTTAACCTAGAGGTCGATTGAAAGGATATAGCTACTGAATATAATATGCAAAGTTCTGGGGTTTAACGGTACAACTAATCAGTTTAATAGAAGACATTTCTGTTAAACTAGGAGGTTTAGATAACATTCATCTGAAATTACACTGCATGATCAAAGACAGCCTTCTACAGGTAATTCTGTGTTCTCTTGGGTGTTCTTGATGCATGACAGCTAGTCAAAGTGCATAGACCTTTTATATATGTCACTGTTTCTCAGCCTAGATTTAGTGTAGGCTTCTGGAGTGACATCAGCCCACACAACTGAGATATTCCTCTATTTCAGACAGCAGTGTCAGTCAAAGGGCAACACCATTTTTTTATTGAAAAATTCCTACTATATAGAGTATGTACATGTTCGCTTTGAGCTATTGTTCACCACATGCTTTCACCCCCTTGCTCTCCCTCCACATGCACAGCCAGTGCTAGAGAGCTATTCTGAGCTAGCTGTCTATCAGCATTTGGCTTGTCTATTTGGGTGTCCACTCCTGTGGGGTTCCACATTCATTTGTGTTCCTGTCTCCAGTGCCTTGAATATTCCCACATGGCCCTTAGATAGAGTTGACAGAGTTGCAGAAGCATGGAAGAAGGCTATGCTTTTGAGTGGAGGGCAAAAGTCAGGTGTCGGTTCTGAGTTTCAGTTAATTAACTGGCAAATACTGTTTTATGAGCTCTGAAAGACCAGCAGATTAGATGCATGGATGGATATATATATCAGCCATTCTACTGTCAGCAAAATAATTTACAAGGGCAACGACTGCCAACATGGCCAGGTCAGGCTGTCTTATCAGCAGACCACAAATTGCGTAAAGAAGTCTTTAACTATCTTAAAATGTCATCACGGATCTACAGGAAGCTTTTGCCAAAGCTGAAGTAAAAGTTCACCATTTACCATCAGCAAGAGACCTCAGACAGGTTTGATTTTCATAGGACGTGTGCAAGGATGAAACCCTGTTGCAATCAAAAAAATAAAATAAAAACATAAGTTGTTTTTTTCCAGAAAAAAGCCTAGACTGAGACCAGGACCAAGACCAGGAATTATTTGCACACAGTAACAGAGGACATGTGAAAATCAGACACAACATTTGAGAACAAGAACCCAGATCAGCCGTGAAGCATGGATGTGGCAATGTCATGGTTTGGAGCTGCTTTTCTGCACTAGGGTCTGGAGAGTTTTCCAAAGTAGAATCCAATAGCAGTTCTTTATCGTACCAGAAGAAGTTTGAGGAAATGTGAGACCATCTGCTTAAAAAGTAAAGAGGAATCATCTCACAGCTGAGAGATTTCTGCCTGGAGGAGTGGGAAACCAGTCAGAGACTGATAGATCGTTATAGGAAATGTCTAACTGAAGCTATTTCCTCACAAGAAAAAAAACATTTCTATTAATAACATTTTACAAATGATTTTAAAAGATAAGAAAGTTTTATTGGTTTAGTTGAGTCTCAATATTGTGAAGATCAAATGCCGAAATGTCTGGGAATTGTACCCTTCTGTTGAGCAACAGTCCACAGGCATTCTTAGCGGAAACCGTCACTGCTGTCACTTCTTCTGTCAGGTGGAAAGGCACTTGTAAGGTGTTTTTCTAAAGAAGGATCTCTGCTGGCTTCAGGCAGACTGTCTTCTGCCTAGATTTATTTCCTGTAGGTTGAGAATACAGCATTTTGAAGGCAGCTCTGCCCTTTCTGTGTGTACATATCAGTTCTGTGGCATAGTCCGGGAGAGCATCTACGTGATCATTGTCAGAGAGGTAAAGGTCTCCTCCCCGGAAACCCAGCGGGCTTAGGAGCCTGTGGAATATCTTCGGTTTATCCCTCTGAGGTGGACAGTACTTTTCTGCTGAGATTCAACCTCAATCTCTCTCCGCCTGCCTCCAAAGCCCTCCAAAGACACCTAACGCTACTGAGAGCCCCGCAGTAATGACCTGCTCTGAGCCTGCAGAGACAACCATCAGCAAGGACTCTACAGATGCCGGGGGGACTGTAGAGTCTCTCTCTCTCTCACTCTTATTCTCTCTTTCTCTGGCTTTATCTCTCTCTCTCTCTCTCTCTCTCTCTCTCTCTCTCTCTCTCTCTCTCTCTCTCTTTCTTGGTTTCTCCCTGAAACAATCCTGAAGGTCCTTACCTTTAATTGGCACAGCCTCTAAAAAACCCTTATTTAATCTCTCAGAGAGGAACAGGCTCTTCTCTCCACTTTAGCAAAGTGCAAAAGGAAGGTTGACGAAGTGTTTAATGCTCTATTCGAGAGATGCTGGGAATCAGGAACTGGCATCTCCGTCCTTCATCTTCATCCATTCCATTCTAATGCATGTGTTGCCATGTAGCTCGTGGCTAGGGAAGTCCATCTCTCTGAATGGTTTGATATGTAAATTTCTTCACTGCAGGAAACTATCAATCCTCCATATTGAGTAGGAATGCTGGTGTGCGATTGGATGTCTCTGTCATTGCCATGTGCTATAATCTTCATAATCCAAAGGTTTGAAGGACTTTCCAAATCCATGCCTGAGCACCGGCCACATCAACACACACATGCACACACTCGGCTGGAAGTAAGTGGGATGCGTGATGTCTGCTTTTTTTGATCGATAACTCCCACATCCAGAAACTGATTGAAATAGATATTCACCAGCAAGTTGTTTCTCTCCGTAATGATCTCATTTCATATTCTCGCCTCAAACGGCTTCTCCATCCTTGATGCATGGTGAAAGTGGAGCACCTAGCCCACCCAGCCACGTCACCAGAGATTGATGATGTGGCGAGAACAGTAGGCAGTCAGTACCAGGAGGCGAAAGGGAATGGGTGTGGAAACTTACAGAGAAAGCCAATCCTTATCTACATTCCCCAGGTGGCTAAGTTCTTATGTGCCTTATTGTATTTTGCCTGTTTGCTACAAATTAGACAAAATGCACGGCTGCAGACCTACTCCGATCCATAAGCTTCAAGCAGGATCTCCACGAGAGAGCTGAGGAGTTCAGTTACAGTGCCAGGAGCTGTAAGAGCTTAATGAAGCAAAAGCAGAGCGCAGTCTGCTCCCAAAAAAAGAGCCATTTGCCAGCTGAAGCATTGTGCAGGATCGAGGCTCTGCATATGGTCTGAGGTCCCAACTCTGTCCTCAAATTGCTCATTCACCGCCCCCCCCCTTTGTACCCCAGCAGGGCTGGATGGCAGAAAGAACAGACATGTGCTTGTTGTGTCACGACATCCTTCACTAATATTCAGTGTTGTTTGTCTCATTTTCAGATCCAGACTTTGGGAATTCTATGCATCGGAACGCTGCTTGAGGAAATCGCAGAGGATTTTTCTCTGACAGAAAAACAGAAGTCAGCTTAACATTCGGCTTAACACAGGCACACCTGTTTTCTGAAGACCTACAAGGTAAGAATCCTAGCGTTCAGAATGAATGTAAGTGATTTGAGAGAGTTGACACTGGAGACTGATGTTGTCCTACCTGAGCTGACCCTCTGAGGCCAAGCTTTCCAACACTGGAACCTGAGGTTTTCAGGGGGCCATGACCATCAGGGGGAGCCTGTGAAAACTCGGCCCATAATACTTATTTGATAATAAAGTGTTTTAAATCTCTCTGCATGCAGAATGGACAGTTTACATACTGGTGTGGTTGGATAACAGCACTACCTGCCAGTGAGCTACCACATCATGTGGGAGACTGGGGTTTGAGTCCTGGTCTGGGTTACTATACTGTGCTACACCAATAAGAATTCTTGGGCAAGACTCCTAACACCACATTGGCCCACCTCTGTAGGTCCCTCTGGAAAAGAGCATCAGTTAAATGCCGTAAATGTAACATACTGGGTGCCAAGCATGAATCTGCTTGTTGGTCACATTCATATCCTTCCAGACTAAAATGTTGATTGCATACCATCATATTAAAATCTCTGTTTCGTATTATGGTCCACTGTCACTTGTTAAATAATCTAAAGAAGGCCATACACTTAAATTAAGCTTACTTGTAACATTTGCACTCAGATAAAGCACAGAAAGTTACCCTTGTTTTTATGTATATATATATATATATATATATATATATATATATATATATATATATATATAGTGCCTGATTATCAAGGATGAACTCACAATGCTCCCAGATAACCATGCCCCTGGGGTTGGCTGGCTGGTGCATTGCATTGTGAAAGTCATGTCTTCTTAAATGAAGCTTCTTGAGAGCAAAGCATAAATATGTGGAGTTTCTAACTGTGGTGAGGCGATTTAACCCATATTCAGAATGTGGACAGATACTGTGACTAAGGCTGATGTGTAAATGCAAGCTCTGTTCTGATTGGCTGAAACATTCATGTGGTGCACATATGACTGGAACATGGGGTAGGTTGGTTCCAGGTGGGCATGGGCTCTGGGTGGGTTTGTACATGTTCTTACTGGGACCCAGTTGGGCTTCCCAAATGTGGCCCATTGTTACAGACTGCCTTAATTAAACATGGGTACATGCTGATGAAAACGGGCAATTTTTGCAGGTACCATGTATGACTCTATAGCCTGGAAGAGTAAATTATGTGTTTTTAAAGTTTAACAATAAAAACATATTACTTTAAACAGCATTTTAATAAAAAGAGGGATTTTTTCTTTCACGATAGTGGTCCTTTTAGAATCATGGTCCTCAGAGGTACAATGGTCAGGATCTGTTTTGTCTTGAGAGACAATTCTGGCAGTTGCAACAAACAAAGGTGTCAATTGATGATGAATAAATCAATACCGATAAAACCCCAAGCCATCAATATCAGGCCAGTGTAATATATTGGCCAACTGATATATCGGTCAAGCTGCAGCAAAGTAAGAGTCTAAATATGGGTCCATATGTAGCCCCCTACTCTACGAGGGGTTAACTGACTTGTTTAAGGGTGTTTGTCTGACAGTTACTCGACATGCAGGGAGCTCATTTTCAAGCCGTGACTCAAAGGTTCATTCTGAGTCGACAAGACTGTGAAATCAGTCACAAATGAGGCGACAGAGTGGTGAGACCGAACGGCCGGCTGTGACCGTCCTTCTCCAGCCTGTGAAGGATGCGGAAGTGAAGCGCCGTTCCTCCTTCTTTCTGGCTCTCTCCCCGTGATCCACAGTGGCAGGGTGACATTTTCTCCCCAAAGGGCACGTAGAGAGATGAAATTACTCCCGGGTGTCAAGCATGTCATCTCAACATGTTTAAACGCCCGCTCTCAAATGCCAGCACCCGCTAACGGAACATGCAGCGAAGAAGTGTCCGGAAAGAACTGTTTCCTGTCACGTTTCTAGCTTGAAACTGAAAAGCTCGACAAAATGTATGCGCCAGCGTAGCCGAGGGACAGCGCTGACTGAGTGAGTGGCTGAGAAAGACAAAAAAAACCCAAAAACAAAATCTCGTTGCCAAGAGGCATAACAAAATTAGGGCCTCGGATTGTGAGTTTTTTTTTTCCCGTCCTTCCTCCTCGTTCTCCATCTGATCCTTGTGTTCATCCCTGCGTTTGTGTCCTAATATAGTCAAAGCTGAGTGCTCTCACACAAAACTCTCTCAGCCTCCTCAGTGAAGTGCCTCCACTCCAAAATCTTCCCTCCTAATTCAGCCTGGCTACAATTACACACAGACCTAGGTGGGAGGGGGAGAGGTAGTGTATGTGTGTGTGTGTGTGTGTGTATTTTGTGTACAGTTTCATACACTATCATGCAGCAGGAAAAGATGTACCTTGTAATATGTATTGTTATTCATATACAGGCATGGACTGGACAAAAGTATTGGGACACCTGCTTGTTTCTTTTCTTTTTTTTTCCTGCTGTCCAAAGTTTGAGGTCAAAATGTTAGATAATCACCACTGATCAGTCAACTGAAGATACTGCACCATCCATCATTCCAGAGCACTGCTCCACAGCTCAATGCTGGGGGGCTTTATACCCCTCTAGCCCATGTCTGGCATTATTAGGCAGCATGAAGCCAATAGGTTCATGATGTTGATCTGCTCCAGAAAGTCCTATTCTATTGGCAGTACTTCTTCTCTGCAGGGACTAGACAAGCTGTGTGTGTGGGCATTTGCACATCTGTGTCAGCAATGAGTGCAGCCTAATAAAGCCCCCCAGCATTTCCCTCCAGAAAGCCCCAGAAGGGGATAAAGCCCCCCAGCGTTTCCCACAGCGGACCTTATAAGGCCTATAATAACATGCCTCCAGTTTCAGTGGTGAGTGATAAGCATTAAGTGCATATATATATATATATATCGTTGCCAGGAGCACTTCCAGGGAATACCATTCAAAATACTTCAATGAAATATAATATGATAATATGACTGACATAATATGAATCTAGCAGATGTTCTTTAAATTGTGCCACATATTTTCGTAATAGTCAAAAATTTATTGGAAATGAATACATTTAAATGTTTCTCCTGTAAGAATGTAAAGAACAACTGCCATATTCGTATCAGGTCACACAGTCACAAAAAAAAAATAAAATAAATAAATAAATAAAAAACAGAAAAGATGGAGATACAAGGTTTTTTCCATGTATATTGTCACTGTCCAAAGAAAAAACAAATGTTTAAAATGGTGATTTTACAGCAGAAGCCAAAAATGGTCTTAACTCTGAATGAAAATCAACGCAATACAGGAGTTGAAGAGAAGAAGTACTGCCAATAGAATAGGACTCTCTGGAGCAGATGACCCTATTGGCTCCATGCTGCCTAATAATGCCAGGCGTGGGCTAGAGGGGTATAAAGCCCCCCAGCATTGAGCTGTGGAGCAGTGCTCTGGAATGATGGATGGTGCAGTATCTTTAGTTGACTGATCAGTGGTGATTATCATAACATTTTGACCTCAAACTTTGGACAGCAGGAAAAAAAAGAAGAAGAAAAGAAACAAGCAGGTGTCCCAATACTTTTGTCCAGTCCTTGCCTGCATATGAATAACAAGTAATCTAGAGCATTTCTATTGGTCCATTCAGCCAAAATTATTCACATAGTTTTATTTACACAGAAACAGCTACAGGGTTTAAACTATGGAGGAAAGTAAAAACAGACGGAAATGGAGATACATGCATTTCACTGGACAGCAGCGATATCTATACACCGTCATGAAATATACAGTGGGTTGAAAATCACTGAGACATGTAGTATATACTATACTGTAGAATAATATATAATAATATAATATTATATACAAATCATTCAGAGTAAATGAAGGTGTTTTGTCAGAAAGTAGCAGAGTGATCGTTACCCGGCGTCAAACGATGAGACACCTGAGCGGCGTCACCGTTACGTGACTTCCGTAGATTCACACTCCATCCTCTATTTTTCTCTCTCTGTATTCTGTCTCTCTCTCTCTCTCTCTCTCTCTCTCTCTCTCAACAGATGTTAATACTCCAAGGCTTTTGCTCAACATGCCCAAAAACAGCCGGCCTCTAATCTGCATTACAAATTGTCTTTTTTTTCTACCATTTTTTCCCCATTGTTTTTTACATTAGTTGCATAAGAAAATTTATTTTGCAATATTACACCCTGGCTGTGTTTTATTGGACCCAATATAAAGGCATGATTAAGCCATTAAAGACACATCTGCCATTTTTTTTTAATCTGGCAAGGACTGGCCTGCATATTGCGGTAGTGGAGCTGACGTTTTAATTAAGTCAGGCCTGTAAGAATGATTACGGGTGTAGGGAGCAGAGCTGAGCTGTTTGCCCGGCCGCGGAGGACGGATGGTCATGTCTATCTGTCTGAGGATGCTCTGTGCAGACGACGAGCCGTTTTTCTACTTCACTGGGAGCGGTTGCTATTCTCTCTCACATACACACGAAATGGCCACTTTATTAGAAACCCCAGCCTTGTGGATTTGAGCTTTGCTCCTTGGTAGCTCGTCCGTTGATGCGCAGTCTGTGTGAGCCATCGTCCAGCCCTTCTTTAGTGGTCATTTTCTGACTGCAGGGCTGCTCCTTTCTGGGGGAGTTTGGGGTGGTGGACCCACTCTCAGTCTAGCAGCGACACGGACGTGTGTAAAACCCCAGGAACACCGGCGGTTGTTGAGAACTACTTCATGCATTGAGAAGAGCTGTTTCTTTTTTTCCACTCAAAGGAATGTCTGATTAAAACATCCATCAGTCCATTTCTCACAAACACTTCAAAATCAGCCTCTCGTTCTTTTTTGCTGCGCAGTTGACGAGTTTATTGACGTCTTGATTTGCTTTAAAGCTGTGGTTTCAAGCTGTGTGGGGACGGTTCAGAGGAGCCAAATGAAGCCCAGAGTTGCTTATTTCTGTGCTGGTGCCACTTCTAAAGTAGATACACTTAAAGTTTTTAAAAGTTTGTGGACACCCCTTCTAATGAATGCATTCAGCTACTTTAGCTTGCACCTATTGCTGACACAGGTGTGCAAAAGCACACACACACACACAGCTTGTCTAGTCTCTGTGGAGAAGTATTACCAAAAGAATAGGACTCGCTGGAGCAGATAATAAACATCATGAAGCTATTGGCACCATGCTGCCTAAAAGGAATGGGCTAGTAGAGGGGTATAAAGCCCCCCAGCATTGAGGAGCTGTGGAGCAGTGGAAGAACTGTGGTCTCTGGAATGATGGTGGTGGAGCTCCATCCAGTACTTTTGGGATGAGTTGGGAAGTTGGGTGGGAATGAGGTTGGGAGGTAATCATCAAACATCTTGACCTCACTAATGCTCTCGTTGCTGAATGCTATCTATCAAATCCTCACAGCAATGCTCCTCCAAAATCAGTAAAAAGCCTTCTTCCCTGGATAGTAGAGACTCAGTTACTCCGACAAAAGCTGGACAAACTCTTTATAAAACCCTTGATTCAGAAGAAGCAATGAATGGGGTGTCTCAATACTTTTGTCCATATGCATCAAATGCAATACACTTTGCTTTAAAGGGTTACATTCATTTTACTTGGCAAAATACTTTGTGGATGATGAGAGAAACTCTGCCTCTACACGGGGGTCCTGACATTCAAAAGTTTGGGCGCTCCTTCTTTAAAGTACAGACCTTGTCACACTCTGGGCCATGCACTTACTGACTCTGCTGTATTTGTAAGAAATGCTCTATATCAGACAGCAGCCGGCTTAATAATTCACAGCAGTGTTATTTAAGTGTTCGTGGGTGGAGTGGGTAGGTGGCGGGGTGGGGTGGGGGTTTTGCAGTATCTGCAGTTGACTCAGAAGGTGTTAAAGTGCAAGATGAGAGATGCACCCCCCTGCTTCAGAGTGTGTGCTCGTCAAGAGACTCCAGCGCTGCTGCCACTTTGAAATGGAGGCCTGTGCGCCAGGCTGACAGCCAGGCCAGCCAGCGTGGAACGCAGGGACGACTGCATGATTGAAGAACTTTGTCCTTCAAATCCAAAGGTTTTTTTTTTTATATTTTACTTTATATATATTTTTTCTTTTCTGGAGGACGATAGAGAGACAGAGAGAGGCAGTGAAGAGAGAGAGAGAGAGAGAGAGAGAAAGAGAGGGGACCAAAGGCTCTGTCAGAGCACAGAGAAGCCATTTGAAAGGGAACTCGTTTGGAGCTCAGAATGAGAAAATCTCCGTCACAAAGCGAAGCTGGCACGCGTGTCCCCGCTATAAGCAGCCTGATGTGAAGGCTGTGTGAAGAGCTGCACATCCAGTGTTCCTCTACTTTCACGAGGTCTTTTCTCAGCGCCGTTTCTTGCTTTGTGTTTGCTGTGATCTCTTGACTTTGCCAAACGGGAAACACTGTGATTTAGCCAGAGCCCGAAGACAGACTTTACTTAAAGTAGTAGCGCGGATGTTCAGGGTTTTAAAAAATGGGTTCATTAAATGAACGTTTATGTGGTTCAGTTCAGCAAATATTTAATAGTACCTGGTTCACATTTATAATGATAATTGCTTATAGATTTTGATAATCAGTCATCAATTTTGTTTCTTCATATCATACCATAAATATAGTTAGATAGATAGATAGATAGATAGATAGATAGACAGGTAGATAGATAGATAGATAGATAGATAGATAGACAGGTAGATAGATAGATAGACCAACAGACAGGTAGATAGATAGATAGATAGAGATACTTTATTGACCCCAAAGTAAATTTAGCAGCCAGTAGCAATTATACAACACAGCACAGTACAATAATTACAATAATAACAATAAATATATGTAAAAAATATGCATTTGAACCAACCGGAGATCAAAGGCAGTGCAGTTATAAAGAATAATTGTTGAATAATATGCAAGAGGAGCGGGTAGATAGAGATAGATGACAATGCTGAATAAATATGTGTATATATTGGTAATAAAGTAAAGTGTCAGTAAAGTGTCCAGGAGTGCAGATTAATCCTGTGATTAAACATAAGAGACTCTATCCCCATCCATTATTTATTAATAGTAATAATAACAGTATAATTGTCTAATATTGTCTTGGTTTTGAGTCTTTGTTCAAACTTGCATCACGTATCAGTAACTATCAAATGATCAAAATCTCTATTAAATAATAAACACATTGCAGGAGTTCAACGTTTAGCACACTGGACAGCTCCGGCTGTTGAGCTGAGAATGTCTGTTCATGCTTTCAGCACCATAGACAGCTCAACCACTACTGAGTTTCTGTGTTAAATGAAGTGATGTTTACTGAAACAGCTCTGTACAGATGTGCTTGAGCTTTTTGAGAGTGCCCTAAATGTAAAAAAAAGGTTCTCCAAGGGCTCTTTAGTAAAGGCAGTGGTACTGTATAGAACTATGACAACTCAAAGTACCCAAAGGATACTTTGCAATGGTTTCCTTACCTGGCTAATAGAGTCCTTTAGGCATATAGAACTTTATATACATATATAGGTTTCCAAAGGGGCTCCACCAGTGCAGCATAGTCACTCAGCTGACTTAGCCAATCAGCTGACCTGTGCCGGCCAGCTTCACAAATTGTTGTTGCTTGGGAGTGATGAGGGGAAAGACCACCATCTACCCACCACCATCTACCCACCCAACTGTGCTCTCTCAGGCTCCGGCTGCTGATGGCGAAGCAGCATGACCTTGGATTCGAACTTATGATCCTCGGGCTGTACTGTCAGCAGCTTGCTGTGCTGAGCCTTTCGATGCCCCCACTATATACTATATAGAACCCTTTATGCTTAGAATTTAGCTAAGAAACATTACTTTTTCCATTCTGTGTAATAATAAGCAAAGTAATTGTGGTAATTACAGTTTGAGGGAAGTAATTAGTCATTTGCAATAAGTGCCTACCCCAGCCCTGGTGGCTATTTAGTGTGTAGTATATCTGTGTGTATACATCGATGTGAAGACATTTAATATGCAAGAGGAGCGGGTAGATAGAGATAGATGACAATGCTGAATAAATATGTGTATATATTGGTAATAAAGTAAAGTGTCAGTAAAGTGTCCAGGAGTGCAGATTAATCCTGTGATTAAACATAAGAGACTCTATCCCCATCCATTATTTATTAATAGTAATAATAACAGTATAATTGTCTAATATTGTCTTGGTTTTGAGTCTTTGTTCAAACTTGCATCACTTATCAGTAACTATCAAATGATCAAAATCTCTATTAAATAATAAACACATTGCAGGAGTTCAACGTTTAGCACTCTGGACAGCTCCGGCTGTTGAGCTGAGAATGTCTGTTCATGCTTTCAGCACCATAGACAGCTCAACCACTACTGAGTTTCTGTGTTAAATGAAGTGATGTTTACTGAATTCAGTGGAGAAGTATGGTTTAAGAACTGAAGACGTTATGTCCTAGAGATGTCTCAAAGGGGAGCTTTAAAACATTGATGATATGTTTGCAGTTGTGGCTCTAGCACATTACACATCGACTGTGAAGGTAAGGTACAGTCTGTGAGCATTATTTGGAAAATATAATATGCATATATATTACAGACTGGCTTATAATGAGTCCAATCCTTGGTCAAAAAGGGAATTATACAATCAATGCACAGAAAAGATAATGCTATGTAAGTAGGCTGTTAGAATTCTAAGCAAATCGGAATGCATCCCCCACAGCCAAAGCATTCGTTGTGTCAGAAAACACTAGAATAAAATATAGGAATGTCCAGGTGTCCTGGCTTGAGTTACATACATATTCAGTGCCTATACTTAAACACAAAATTATTGGGTGAATTCAACAATACTCTGTATTTGCCACCAGAGTACAGATGGCCTGCACTGTTTAAGTGCTTCATTTGTTCAGAGCAGGACCATTTAAGCCCATTTATGTAACATCCTATTATGTACTTAACTCTCTGGCTTGGCTCCAGAACAATAAAGATGACTGAAGCGAACCAGACCTCAAAAGCACGTGTTGCAATGTACTACTTTTTCAGGAGTACCCTGTTTACCCACATCACTCAGAAGGGGAGTACACTGGGGTTTCTTTCTATAGTAAAGACTGCATAATCATTTTAACACAGTCCTTATATCAATGCAGATTTATATAGAAGGACCATAATATTTGAGTGTTTGAAATTTGAAACACAGAAACAAACTATTAAACCCTTTTTTTATTACAAGTTTGACCAATTTGTAAACTCATTTTAAATAAATGTTTTGTTTAAGTATTAAATATAAACATTACATGACCCAGTGGAGAGCCCTGTGGGACACCATTAGCAGACAATAAGGAGTATGTTGTAAGCTCCCATCTGCTATGTACCATGCTCCCCCAGATACTTGTAGAGCCAGTTAACAAACCAGATGCACTGTTGTGAGAAATAAAGATGAAGCAGAGAATTGCTGTTATTTTGTTTGTTATTTTGTTTGTTCAACCTGAAGTGGAAACATCTGAGATAGTTGATGGTTCACTGCATTCGCAAAAGATTGAATGGGAGTTTGTGTGGTTCATTGGGGCGTTGATTTACTTAGTGTCTAGTTTGGATTGATAGAGTTTTCTGGATTCCACACATTTTGGTTTCGAGGCATCATTTAAAATGGATTGCACTAATGATTAGTGACTGTGATTAGTAGAGGTCTTCAAAAGCACCACCTTTCATTTTTTGCAGAACCTTTTAAGGGACAAATCTTTAGCATAACCATGTCCTAAAATAGGTGTTGAGTAAAGAAAGTTTAAAGAATCGACACGCTATGTAAATGTTCTGTAGATTGCTATACACAAATCTCTTCAAGCACAGTTGTCTGGGGGGCCAACAGTGGTTCTTCAATGGCATCACTTAAAAAAAACTTCCCTCTTCCTGATTTTCATTCAGAAACAGCTCTGTACAGATGTGCTTGAGCTTTTTGAGAGTACCCTAAATGTAAAAAAAGGTTCTTTAGTAAAGGCAGTGGTACTGTATAGAACTATGACAACTCAAAGTACCCAAAGGATACTTTGCAATGGTTTCCTTACCTGGCTAATAGAGTCCTTTAGGCATATAGAACTTTATATACATATATAGGGTTCCAAAGGGGCTCCCTGACTTAGCCAATCAGCTGACCTGCCGGCCAGCTTCACAAATTGTATTTGCTTGGGAGTGATGAGGGGAAAGACCACCATATACCCACCCAGATGGCCAATTGTGCTCTCTCAGGCTCCGGCTGCTGATGGCGAAGCAGCATGACCTTGGATTCGAACTTGTGATCCTTGGGCTGTACTGTCAGCAGCTTGCTGTGCTGAGCCTTTCGATGCCCCCACTATATACTATATAGAACCCTTTATGCTTAGAATTTAGCTAAGAAACATTACTTTTTTCCATTCTGTGTAATAATAAGCAAAGTAATTGCGGTAATTACAGTTTGAGGGAAGTAATTAGTCATTTGCAATAAGTTCCTACCCCAGCCCTGGTGGCTATTCAGTGTGTGGTATATCTGTGTGTATACATCGATGTGAAGACATTTTCTGTATTTGTCAAGCATTGCTCCAAAAGAAAAAGACTCCTAAGTAGTGAGTACATTAGTTTCTAATTCTAAACACAGAAAACAAGCATCAATTAAGCCTTTGAAAAGCACACACAAATGCACAGTCAGTTTGGAAATGAATGCATCTCGTTTGCTTTGTGCAGTCTGGCATACTGTGTTTGTAGCATCCAGCTTTGCCAATAAAAAGTGGCATAATTACAGGGAAGAGAAACAAGAGCAAAGAAGATACGCAGAATTAACAGCTAAGAAAACAGGCCTAGACTAAGAGAACACTGTCAAATATTTTGTTTGTGTTCATCTTTATTTTTATTTTTTTTGTAACAAAGCACTGAGTCAATAAAAGCTGAACTTCATTCGGCCCCCTTTGGCAACAGCTGGGGTCGTATCGCGAGCTCACTTTACAGCCCGCCATTAAAGTCCGCCCAGCACTGCTAATCACTAGCATGTGTATTTTATTACCACACCCACTTGCAAAAAACATTTCTGGTAAAATAAGAGAGAGCACAGGAGTCTGAATCACAGGGAAAATGGCTTTCATTGTCACTCCTGGCAGATCAGCCGATAACTCCGCAAGTGATGTTTACAGAGTCGTGAAAGCATTAAAGAGGGACTGTTGCAGGTAATTAATTCATCAATAATCACTGAGCTCTCCAGGATGAGTGGAGTGTGGACTTCATAGTATATCATGTTTATCAATAGTAGTTGAGTTGGGTCAGCATGCCGTGAGCTGCTGATTATTTTGTATTGGCTTGCTGTTATGCTTGAGGCTTGATTCTTAAAGAGCTGATATCATGGGGAATTTTTGCATTATACACATACACTTTACACCGTGAATCCCCCACTTTAAGCTGCACCCATTGCTGACATAGATGTGCAAAAACACACACAGCTTGTCTAGTCCCTGTAGAGAAGTACTGCCAATAGAATAGGACTCTCTGGGACAGATAAATATCATGAACCTATTGGCACCATGCTGCCTAATAATGCCAGGTGTGGGCTATAGAGGGATATAATAAACCCCCCAGCATTGAGCTGTGGAGCAGTGGAAGAACTGTGTTCTCTGGAATGATGGATGGTGGAGCTCCATCCAGTATGGGATGATGAGGTGGCATGGTGATCATTCAGCTCACTAGTGCTTTTGTTGCTGAATGCAATCAACGCAATCCTCACAGCAATGCTTCTCCAAAATCCAGTAGAAAACCTTAGACCTAACAGTAGAGACAGTTACTAAGCTGGCTAAACTCTTTTTAATGCCCTTAGTTTCAGAAGAAACAATCAATGGACTGGTGTCCCAATACCTCTGTACAGATCGTGTATGTGGTCATCAATGTGATGTCATAGAAAACTGGACTCATCCGACCCGACCATGTTCTCCTACCATTCCAAGATCCAGTTTCAATGCTTGTGTATCCATTGTAAATGCGTTTGATGATGGACAGGGTTAGCACTTCCCCAGGTAAATAATGGACACCTACATAGTCATTGGTCATTGGTTATCCACATACCTGGTCATCTACGTGATATATCTATAAACAGAACTAATCAGACCAGGCCACCTCCTTCCCTCAGTTCAATGGCCAGTTCCAAAGTTGTTGGACGGGGATCAGGACTTTCCCATGTAAATGATTGACACCTACCTGGTCACCTTCTTCCCTTGTTCCGAAGTCCAGAACCATTGATTGTGTGTCAAATATATGTGCTTTCTCTATTGTATACATATGCAATGGCATTTGCTTTATCATTTGCTATATAATAATGTTCTGGCTTATCGGTGCATGTGATGTCACAAAAAGCAAAGGGTGTTTCAGCCCAGACTGCTTCTTGAATGAGGGGCAATACATGGCAGCCAATCTGAACAGAGGTCGTTTACATACATACGTTTAAAAGTTCAGTAATTCTCAGGGATATGTGCAATTTCTGGAGATCAAAAGAGGTTAGAAAATGGATAAAGTGGATCTCAGGGGGGAAACTATATGATAAATGTAGGAGACGGCCTCGGCGAGGCCTATTGTATTTGTACTGTAGCACCACACAAGACACATGAGTTTCCCGGTGACAAAGCATTCGTATAGAGGTCCAGTGTTATGAAGCCATAATTACATTGCTGTTCAATATCTTTATATTTATGGACAAAACACAAAGGCTACCAACATTTCTATCTCTTCATGTGAGTACCCTCCCCCCTCGCCTTCAGGCACTACCCCATCCTTATTTCTCTCCCCGTGCAATTATATTTTTTCAAGCAAGCTGGCCTTTTCTGACAGGTGTGAATTGAGCAGGTAATTGTATATATATTTTTTGCACACTGCTTTTAGTGTGCCTCATCTCCCAGCGCCGCTGAGTTTCTTTTGTTTCCATTAGCCAGAACACAGTGCATTACAGCCTCCATTATCACACAGCCAGCAAACTCCAGGGCTGGGTGGACAACACGCACACACATACACACACATTTTTTCACATATAAACACACAGAGATGAGGACTGGAACATCTACAGCAGTGATCTTCATACTAACAGGCTGCAGTATGTGCTGCTTAGTCTTGCTTCAATGCATCTGAATGTAATTCCAGATGCCCAGTGCTTTCATAAATAGTGTGAGGTGATGTTTTAATGTAATAAATGCATGTAAGTACAAGCGTGCATTTTGTATTTATATTTATATACATGGACAGGTTAATAGTAGGGTCAGCCTCATCTTCAATAATATCGTAACTGCAGTGAGAAGGCTTAAAGAAGGCTTTTTTATGTCAAAAATAAATACGTCATTTATGACAATCTACACATTTAGTGTGACTAAAGTATTGGGACACCAACTCATTTATTATTTCTTCTGAAAGAGATCATTCATTTGTTGAAGAGACTCTCTCTGTCTCTCTGCTGTCCAGGGAAGGCTTTCAATTAGATTTAGGAAAATTGAAGTCATGACTGATTGCATTCGACAATTTATCCTACCTTATCTCCAGCTCACCAACTTAAAGTCTTAAAAGTACTAGATGGAGCTCCTCCACCATCATTCCAGAGAACACATGTCTTCCACTGCTCCACAGCTCAATGCTGGGGGGTCTTTATAGCCCTCTAGCCCACGCCTGGTATTAGAGAGTCCTATTCTATTGGCAGTACTTCTCTACAGGGACTAGGCAAGCTGTATGTGTGCATTTGCACATCTGTGTCAATGGGTGCAGATTAAAGTAGCTGGGCTTGTGTCTTGAATCTCTGGAATTTGGTTCTGAGTGAACCACATCATCATCAGTGTCTGAGGGACAGGTCTGAGGCACGTTTTGAGGATTAGTTGAAAGTCAGATCTCAAGTCACACTTTGGGGTGTGAGTCTGAGTCATGTCTTTGGGTCTGATTCAGTTTTGATTTATTGAAGTCCAAGTCAAGTCTTGAGAGTCTTCCCAGTACATTTTGAGTCTTAATCGAGTTGCTGGGTGAATCCAACTTCAGTCTTTTGGGTTTAAATCTGAATCAGATCTTAAGTCTTAGTTGTTTGAGTCCAAGTCTCCCAAGTTTGAGTCGAGTCTTGAGTCTCCAGAGTTTGAGTCCGAATTGAGGATTGGGTCTGTGGGGCTTAAATTCGACCTGAGTCTTGAGTCTTTTGGGTTTAAATCTGAGTCAGATCTTGAGTCTTAGCTGTTTGAGTCCAAGTCTCCAGAGTTTGAGTCTAAATTGAGGACTGTGTCTGTGGAGTTTGACTCCGACTTGAGTCTTGAGTCTTTTGGGTTTAAATCTGAGTCAGATCTTGAGTCATAGTTGTTTGAGTCAAAGTCTCCCAGGTTTGGGTTTGAGTCAAGTCTTGAGTCTCCAGACTCCAAATTGAGGTCTGGGGTCTGTGGGGCTTGAGTCCGACTTGAGTCTTGAGTCTTTTGGGTTTAAATCTGAGTCCGATCCTGAGTCTTAGTTTGAGTCTAAGTCTCCCAGGTTTGAGTTTGAGTCGAGTCTTGAGTCTCCAGAGTCCAAATTGAGGATTGGGTCTGTGGGGCTTGAGTCTGACTTGAGTCCTGGGTCTCTGGGTTGCATGTTGACTTTTTAATCAATGCAAACCCCATTGTGATAGACATTGTGATAGTCTTTGGGATACAAGTGCCAGCCTATTTTCTCAAAATACAGAAGCTGCAACTGTCGCATTATACAAAAGCACTAACTTCAAACAACAAGCCTTTTATTATTTGAGAATCTTCACTTCAAAAGGCAGAAGTGAAACGTTTTATGTGGTAAAACAGTGTTCAAAGGAAACTGACAGAACCACTTAATATGGTTGGTTAGTCTGTATACATGCACCATCTACATCATATAGTCGATTATCACGGTTTCCCTGCACTGAACACCCATCGACTGAAACGTCATTTACAATAGATCAATGGGCAGCAGCTGAATTCCACGAGTAAACAATTATACAGGACTGTTCAGTCTGGTATATACCAGGTGGGAGGGGTTTTATGTCACATCTCCTCTTTGCTCCTCCTCCTCCTCTTTCAGCTACCTTACTGTTCAGCATGAAGCTTTATATCCAACCCCCTCTCGCTCGATAACTCAATCTGCAGCCCTTATCTCACAGCATGAGCCATGATTTAGCATCCAGGAGGGGCCGTGTTTTTCTTCTCCGCGTCTCACACACTCACCCCGAGGCTTCAGGAAAATATGGAGGAGGGCCATCCCTGATATCAAAGCCAGATTACAATGGAGACAGACGTTAATAAGCAGCCCCGGCGTCCGGCATTAAAAGAGGCTTTATTGATAGAGAGTGTCGAGGGGGAGGTGAGACATATTGTGTCTCGAATAAAAGCAGCACGTAAAAAGGGCCTTCCTGGGGGCGGATAAAAAGACAGGCTGGTCTGGCCCTTATTGACTTTGGCTTCGCTATTGTCCCTCTGTCCCAATTTTCACAGCGGCTAGGTGGCAGCCGTGCAAACACTGGACGAAATGAGTCTACAATAAACAAGACCAGGGGGCTGAAGACCAGGTTTCTTAATATGCTCAATATGTGGTTTTCAGCTTTCCGTTGCCCAAGATGGGTTCGGATTGGCCAGTATAATACACTGTAGTTAGCTTGTGCAATGCAGTGGAGTTTTAGACAGGCCATTTAGCAATGCTTTTAGGGTGGCATGGGTTAGAATGTGGAGCCAATTGCATGAATCCATGAACCCAACCTGCCTTGTTTCAACAGTCCGGGCTGGTGGTGGTGGTGCAACAGTGTGGGGATTGGTTTCTTAGCACACTTTGGGCTTGAATGGGATACCAATCAGTCATTGCTTGAATGCCACAGACTACATCTTGCTACTTCTCGCTGCCCATGGTCCATGGTCATTCCTTCATAGCCACAGCTGACCCAATGACCCAAACAGGCTGGCTTCAGGAAGCGGTCCATTTGCCATGGAAACAAGGCCGGGCTCTTTTGTGAGAAACAACACCTGTAATCCTGTTATTTATTTATTTATTTATTTATTTATTCTTTTCTGGGCTAAATGATGTGGATCCCTGTACATTTCCAGTCTGAATGCATTTCAGCGTGATTCCATTTACCCTGTACGCTAATCTGCAGGTGAGCAGTATTACAGCACAGCCGTGGATGTCTTCTCTGTGTTATTTGAATCTGTTCCTCCAAGATCATACAAGCCTCTCCTTTTTGTAGTGTATGCTATTTATAGCGGGTGTCTCTCCGTCTCCTCGACAGTCAGCCCAAATCATCTGAGTCAGAATCTCTCTCTGCCGCCCCGTTTGGCCCGTTTGGCCTCCGTCAGTTTGGCCCGTTTGGCCTTTGGATCAGTTTCTTAGCACACTTTGGACTGTTAATACCAATCAGTCATTGCAAGAATGCCACAGACTACATCTTGCTACTTCTCGCTGCCCATTGTCCATGGTCATTCCTTCGTAGCCACAGCTGACCCATATTCTAACAGCTACTTCCAGGATGATGACACAGCAAAAACATCTCAAACTGGTTTCAGGAACATTACAACGAGTTCAGAGTTTTTCGCCGGCATTCCCAGTCTCTGGGAACCCCGTAAAACACCTTCGGCATGAGGTAGAGCATGTTCCTAAAACATCTGCATGAATTATGTGAAGCACCCCCAGCATAGTCTAGATTTGCCGGCCTTAATTTCATTCATGACAGCTCACTTTGTTCGCTCACGTACAACCAGAAGAGGCAGCATCCCTTTTTCCGGTCTTCCTGTACTGTAAGTTACGGTTTTCCATAGCAGGGGGGTGTGAGCTAGTGCCTGTTAAGTAAGATTGAGTGCAGGTGCTCAGAGAGGAGATTGCTTTCAGGAAAAGGGCGTTTTGTCTCCTAAATAGATCTTTATCGTGGGCTGGCTGGATTTATTCCTTACATCTTCATGCATTTTTCATTAACGGCCGTCCTGGGAGTGTTTGCACCTGCCCATAAAGCAGTCCACCTTGATGCATGCAGGGGATTGGTGAAATTAGAGTGATACATTCCCAAAATCACAGCCGTGCAGATCAGCGTCAGCATTTCTGTCACTCAGCTCACAGAGTCTGCTCTTTTTTACTGTCATCACCTGCAGACAGATCGCTCTTTAAGAGCTCTTGTCGTGCACTACATTGCTGTTTACAGACGTAGCATGAAGGCAGGTCTGAGAGTGATGTCACTTTGTTGTATTTTTCTTGGACTCTCATTCATAACTGACTTGTTGGAAGTCCTCAGTCTTAGAGATGCATGGACTTCCAGAAGAACACCATAATGTATGCCTAGACTTGGAGATATTAGCATTAACCCCTCAATAAACACTCCTATACACTAGCATATGAGATATTAGTCCATACACACCTCAATAAACACTCCTATACACTAGAATAGGAGATATTAGTCCATAAACACCTCAATACACACTCCTATAGACTAGAATAGGAGATATTAGTCTATAAACACCTCAATACACACTCCTATACACTAGAATAGGAGATATTAGTCCATAAACACCTCAATAAACACTCCTATACACTAGAGTAGGAGATATTAGTCCATACACACCTCAATAAACACTCCTATACACTAGAATAGGAGATATTAGTCCATACACACCTCAATAAACACTTCTATACACTAGAATAGGAGATATTAGTCCATACACACCTCAATAAACACTTCTATACACTAGAATAGGAGATATTAGTCCATACACACCTCAATAAACATTCTTATACACTAGAATAGGAGATATTAGTCCATACACACCTCAATAAACACTTCTATACACTAGAATAGGCGATATTAGTCCATAAACACCTCAGTAAACACTCCTATACACTAGAATAGGAGATATTAGTCCATACACACCTCAATAAACACTTCTATACACTAGAATAGGAGATATTAGTCCATACACACCTCAATAAACATTCTTATACACTAGAATAGGAGATATTAGTCCATACACACCTCAATAAACACTTCTATACACTAGAATAGGAGATATTAGTCCATAAACACCTCAGTAAACACTCCTATACACTAGAATAGGAGATATTAGTCCATACACACCTCAGTAAACACTCCTATACACTAGAATAGGAGATATTAGTCCATACACACCTCAATAAACACTCCTATACACTAGAATAGGAGATATTAGTCCATACACACCTCAATAAACACTCCTATACACTAGAATAGGAGATATTAGTCTATAAACATCTCAATAAACACTCCTATACACTAGAATAGGAGATATTAGTCCATACACACCTCAATAAACACTCCTATACACTAGAATAGGAGATATTAGTCCATACACACCTCAATAAACACTCCTATACACTAGAATAGGAGATATTAGTCCATAAACACCTCAATAAACACTCCTATACACTAGAATAGGAGATATTAGTCCATAAACACCTCAATAAACACTCCTATACACTAGAATAGGAGATATTAGTGCATACACACCTTAATAAACACTTATAATAAACACAGGAATAGGTCACAGAACTGAAAGACACTGTGGAATTTGGACTCCAGTTTCAGGCACACTTGGTTTAAGCAGGCTAGCAGCAGTTAACAGCTTTGAGCTCTGAATGAACCTGAAGCTTTGCAATAATCCCCAACAAACTGCAAACGATAAACACTGTATAAACACATAAATAAAGACGGCAGGCTGCAAACGACTCTGGGGAATCTGCAGCCGAAGACTACAACAATGATCTCCCACTGCAGTTACCGCACACGCAACGGGTGAATGACCCAAACAGGCCGGCTGCAGGAAGCGGTCCATTTGCCATGGAAACAAGGCCGGGCTCTTTTGTGAGAAACTACACCTGTAATCCTGTTATTTATTTATTTATTTATTTATTTCCTCTTCCCTGCGCCAAACGATGTGGATCCCTGTACATTTCCAGTCTGAATGCATTTCAGCGTGATTCCATTTACCCTGTACGCTAATCTGCAGGCGAGCAGTATTACAGCACAGCCGTGGATGTCTTCTCTGTGTTATTTGAATCTGTTCCTCCAAGATCATACAAGCCTCTCCTTTTTGTAGTGTATGCTATTTATAGCGGGTGTCTCTCCGTCTCCTCGACAGTCAGCCCAAATCATCTGAGTCAGAATCTCTCTCTGCCGCCCCGTTTGGTCCGTTTGGCCTCCGTCAGTTTGGCCCGTTTGGCCTTTTCTTTTCCAGAACATGAAGCTGTTATTTACAGATTAATTTTTTTTCTCCATTTATTTTCTGTCACTCGCAATTCTGTTTTATCACACGCCTGTGTGTTCTCATGTCAGTCCAGGTGTTGAGAGGCTTTAGTGAGTGTGTGTGTGTGTGTGTGTGTGTGTGTGTGTGTGTGTGTGTGAGTGTGTGTGTGTGTGTGTGTGTGTGTGAGTGTGTGTGTGTGGGAGTGTGTGTGTGAGTGTGTGTGTGTGTGGGGGGGGGGGGGGGGGTGTGTGTGTGATAATTCTCAGAATGCGTTTCTCTCTCTCTCTCTCTCTCTCTGTATCTCTCTGTCTCTCTCTCTGTCTCTCTGTCTGTGAATCTCTCTCTCTCTCTCTGTCTCTCTCTCTCTCTGTCTCTCTCTCTCTGTGTATCTCTCTCACTCTCTCTCTCTCTCTCTGTCTCTCTCTCTCTGTGTATCTCTCTCTCTCTGTATCTCTCTCTCTGTGTATCTCTCTCACTCTCTCTCTCTCTCTCTCTCTCTCTCTCTCTCTCTCTCTCTGTGTGTATCTCTCTCTCTGTGTATCTCTCTCACTCTCTCTCTGTCTCTCTCTCTCTCTCTGTATCTCTCTCTCTGTATCTCTCTCTCTCTGTGTATCTCTCTCACTCTCTCTCTCTCTCTCTCTCTCTCTCTCTCATTCTCTTTTTTGATCTAATTGTTTTTAAAATGTTGTCATTTTGATCTCCAACACACACACACACACACACACACACACACACACACAGTGATTTATTTGTGTGCTGGCCGGATGAAGTAAATCAGAGCAGACTGCCATTAAGAGCCATCACTCCTCACACAAGAGGCTTTCTCACCACTGCCTCGTCTCATTGCGCTGAGCGGCCGAGCTCTGACAGCAGAGCTTAATATCAGCTGATGGTCGGTGTGGAGGAGATGTGGCCAGCATGTAGAAACAGGAAGAAATCAGCGTTATACTTCATTATGAAAAATAATCATCCAGTCAAAACATGTGACATACTAGAAAAAGGCTGCAGCTGCTGAAGACAACAACAACAACAGCAACAATAATAATAATAATAAGAAGAAGATCTGTACTGCCTGCTTTGGTATGTAAGATATATGGTGGGGAACCCTGAGGGTCTTCAGAGAAGAAAAAAAATATTTATTTCATATAATTATTAAACAGCTTGTTTAGTCTCTGTAAGTATTATAATACTACTCATTTATCAGTTTTGGGGGCAACAAAAGAGTATCTGGACATTAGTGGTCTGGGCAGTTCCAGGTCTACACTGCCAGATTAACCACCACCACAATTAGAAGGACTCGACCTATCATGCTCTGACTTCCAGCGGGTGGGACCAGTATTGTCTGAACAAAAAATTAGTCTAGTCTTGCTGGAGGTTCTAGATACATCACTGGCTGTAAATGTTTGAGGGCGTCTGAGCAAGTTTCAGTTTGTTGTTTTTTGTTTTTTTAATATTGACCTTTAGTTCACATCTGAAGTCCTCATCTTAGAAATATTGGATGGAGCTCCACCACTAGCCTACGCCTGACATTAAGCATGGTGACAATGGGTTCATGGTGATCTGCTCCAGAGAGTCCGCAATGATTTTGTCAGCAAATGGTGCAACTGATAGTAGATGAATCCATTCATTAGAAGGGGTGTCCAGAAATATTTGGACATGTACCAAAAAGTGGTGTTTACTCAATGCATAGACCAATCCCTTCTAGTTCTCTAAAACTGGGCTTTGAATGTTTCTTTAGAGATTTATAGATGATTTTAAAGTTATAGTTAAAGTAAGAATACCAGTGGTAACGGCTTTTCAGAACAGGAAAAGCAAATACATCCATACAATACCGCTATTATTATTATTATTATTATTATTATTATATATTTCTAGTAATTCTAGTAATATACATATTACCATTAAAAGTAATCATCATCAGCAGCATTACCATCACAACAGTCAGTTATAATGGGTGTGAAATGCTGTTGAGAGTCAGAATAAATATCTGTGACTCATCGAGTCCCCCTCTCCGGACGGCCTGCTGAGCTCAGAAAGGTCATCTCACTACAGGATGACCATTTGAGACCAGAGCAAAAAACAACAAGCCACAATAAACCCACGTTTCGGAACAGATGAAACGCTTCAGCTTTCGCTATTTCATCTGTTCCCCTCGCGTCCCCTCTCGAGGTCAGCCTCTCACAAGAAAGAGAAAGAGAGAAGAGAGCGAGGGACTGGGACCTGCGGTGGACTTCAAGGCCCGCTGTATTTACGTAACTCCTCGAGTTTTGAAGCGGACACTGTCGGATTGGCGAATGTACAAATGTCAGAGGTTTCCGCGCGAGTGGCATCGCTGGGCCCTCAGGATCTCGCCTGTCTTTCTCTTTCTCTCTCTCTCCATTTCCTCCCGTCCTTCCGTAGCTCTTGTTTGTGCAGCGGCACGTAGGACCTGTCCCGAGCGGCCTGTGGCTACAGCGCTGACTCCTGATTGACTGTAGCTGGGTGTTCTGACCGCAGGGGGGGAATGTGAGGTTAGACTGCCCACCACTTCATCCTTTCTTGCCCGTAGAGGGAGCCGGAGAGGCGGGGCATGATGATGATGAAAACAGCTCTTTTCTTCTTTCTCTTTACTGCTCTTCAGCTATCTGAAAGCCATGGATTAGCCATTACATTGCACCACCTGCCTAATGTTAAGTAGGTCTGATCTGACTATTCGAGACATGGACTCCTCCTTTAAGACCTTTGAATGTGTTCTGTGGTATCTGATGACAAAACTCTTACTTACTTTCAGTAATGTAATGTAAAAACAAATGTAATATGCTACTAATACAAAAATAGTATTTACACAGTGCACACACTTATCCATATGCAGTACCCAGTTAAAGTATGCCTATCCGAATATGGCTGGTATCTGTAAAGTGTCAGTGTGAAAGCTGAGGCTGACCGTTCTGTTTGACGGCTGTTATCAGGAGGAAAGAGCTCAGGAGGGCACAGAGCGGACATGAAGGTGTTTCACTAGGTGTCAGTGGAGCTTGGCCTTTAAGTCGAAACCAAGATGCTTCTCCATCTGTACGAAAGGACACCATGTGGCTGGAGAAATACCTCACAGCTTCATGTCATATCAGCTCACTTCCAATCGCAAAGTCTGAGGACACCTTGCCTTCTTTTAAAACTGAGTAAAGTTAGATTTCCACTGTAACTTTTCAGTTAGATCATGTCTGGCCCAAGATACAGGACTGACCTGATCCTCACTGATGTTGAAAATGAGAGAGACCCCCCCCCCCACACACACACACACAATGACAAATTCTGCTGATATCTTTCTCTTTGGTCAATGTGCAAAACCACACACAGCTTGTTTAGCCCCTGCAGAGAAATACTGCCAATAGAATAGGACTCTATGGAGCAGATAAGCATGAACCTGTTGGCTCCATGCTGCCTAATAATGCCAGGTGTGGGCTATAGATATGTATAAAGCCCCCCAGCATTAAACTGTGGAGCAGAGTCATCGAAAAAAAAACTGTGTTCTCTAGAATATCTATCCAATAGTTTTAGGATGAGGTGGGGTGATGATCATCCAACATCCTGACCTCATTAAATCAATTGTCGTTGAATTCAATCAAATCCTCATAGCAGTTCTTCTAAATCTAATAGAAAGCCTTCATCCCTGGACAGTAGAGACAGTAACTCCAGCTCTATAACTCCTCCCTCAGTGTGTGACACTATGGTTCATCTGTGCAATACTAAAATTATACTCTTCATATGTGCAATAATAATAGTACTGTAATTCAATTTAATGTGTGCAATAACTCATTAAATTATATATATATATATATATATATATATATATATATATATATATATATATATATATATATATAGTTTATTTATAGTGTTTAGTTATAGAGTGTTTTATAGCGTGTTTCTTTCTAGAGTGTTTCTTTATAGAGTGATTAGCTACAGAGTGTTTATTTATAGTGTTTATTTATAGAGTGATTAGCTACAGAGTGTTTATTTATAGTGTTTATATTTATAGAGTGATTAGCTACAGAGTGTTTATTTATAGTGTTTATTTATAGAGTGATTAGCTATAGAGTGTTTATTTATAGTGTTTATTTATAGAGTATTTAGTTATAGAGTGTTTATTCTTACACAAACAGTTGCAACGGTAACAACTGCAATTTCCCTCCTGGGATCAATAAAATATTTCTGCTTCTGATTCTGATTAGTACAGTAATGGAGGACAGTTACTGCGGTATTTTCACCATTGGCTATTTGCTGTTTACTGTAATTGGGCCAGATTACTTTCCTGCACTTTACTGAAAGAGTTTGTATAGATGGAGTGTATGTGCTGCAGATGCCTCTAAAATGGAACTGCTGTGGCAGATGGACGAGCACAAGGCAAACACACTTTTCTATGTGCCCGGAGCTTTCTGTAGCTTTCCACAGACTTCCACTTTTCATATGGATAAGGGGCAGAAGAGAGAGAGATGCTGAGGAGGAGCGAACAGCTCCTGAGTCACACATAATAAGAGTGAGAGAATGAGGGATTAGGAGAGAGAAAAGAGAGATCGTGTGTGTGTGTGTAAGAGTGTGTGTGAGTGTGATCGCGAGTGTGTGTGCGCTGCACTTGTTTGTCCCTATCAAGGACAACTGTCAGGCTAATAAAGGATGACTATAATCATACACCATCAGCTCACCCTGTCACAGCTGAGACAATCAGGCAGTGAGTTTCTCTTTCAGGGAAATTTGTTTCCCCCATCTATGAAAATCATGTCAGTCAGGTCTGCATATTTAATTAACCAGGTGTCTGTCTGAAACGAATGTGAGGAAAAACAACAACGAGCGGCTAAAGTAACTTTTTTTTTTTAGACAAGTAGGTATAGGTGACTTTCCCTCCAGTGGGATGCCAACCCAATAACAGACCTTTTCCTAGCACAGGGCACCAAATAATGCTGGAGACCTTATGTGGGCACCAAATAAATGTCAGTGGCCCTCATGAGAGCACCAAATAATGTAGGATTGGGTCCAATTTCAGGGCATCACATAACCCAGAACGAACACAAAAGTCTCAGAATGATGGTGAACACAGAGGAGACCTAAATTAGCAATTACCACCTGTCTAATACTGAGTAGAGTAGGTCCCTCACCACAGATCTGAGCCTTTGAGCTCTAAAAGTGTCCAGTGGTCCATCTGGTACCAAGCCGTTAGAAATAAGCCTTAGGTGTGATGACGCCGGCGCCAGTTTACTGGATATCCTTTCTTGGAGCACCTTTGGTAGGTACAGACCACTGCATACCAGAAAACCCCCACAAGACCTGCCCGATCCACTTGTCATTTTTCCTGCTTTCCACCTTGGGTATGAAGTGACTATTCGCTTGCTGCCTAATATATCCACCCCAGCCACTGTGTGGTGCTACTGTTATGGCTGATTGATCTATGGAGAAATACATATATTAAAATATTAAGACGTAGTTTTTACTA
Organism: Salminus brasiliensis; assembly: GCF_030463535.1. Taxonomy (NCBI): domain Eukaryota; kingdom Metazoa; phylum Chordata; class Actinopteri; order Characiformes; family Bryconidae; genus Salminus; species Salminus brasiliensis. Next base: position 34,388,811 of record NC_132896.1, read on the forward strand.
GCTGTAGATCATCTGTGATAAAAGGTACACATCTATGGGTAAAATATGAATGTCTAGAACATTCACATATCAATTATAATTAGTTCTGAACGATATGGTACAATATTTTGGGATATTAACGCTACACTAGGAACAGAAAAGCAGAAAACAGCTTTGTATTTCCATCTTTTTGTCCTTTGGTTGACAACAGAAAGGCTCTGTCTAAGCTTCAGTGATTTGGTCAATTGTCCCAGGAATCACGGGAGCAGTGACCTTGTGCACTTTAGTCCAGACGTTTGCATGTGCTGTCCCCTCGGCCTAGCTGAGATCGAAGTGAGATCCGCAAGAGAATTTCAGTCAATATACTCCGAACTTGATGATCAGTGGTCCGCATACCTCCAGTTTACGACTGAAAGAGAAATTGTCAAGTCATATGATTCAAGGTTTGGGCATTGAGAGTGTCTAAGTATGGTGTCAGACCTGATTCCAGAGCTAGCTAGCTTTCTAACACCACATAACTGATCTCCACCACCTTCCAAAAGAGATGACCTGCATCTATGGCTGAGGGGGCTTCATTTAAAACATTCACCTAAACGTCCAGACATCTGCTCTTGGCATTCTGTGGAGGGGAAACTCGATAATGAAGCTTTGGTAAAGCGGATGTGTCAGGTGCTTGTGAGGCTGGCAAGCAAGACGTTACCTAAGATCTAAACCCGACACGTCCACTTTACCAGAGCTTCATGACCAAGCCATTTAGGATGTTCTGATGTTGATGGTTTCCCTCTACAAAAGGGTAAGAGCAGATATGTGGACGCTTGGGTGGATGTTTTAAATTTAGTGCCCTCAACCACAGACACATCTTCTCTAGAAGGTGGTGGACATCAGTTTAATGGTCAATCTTTTCTGTGTTGAGTTTGCAACCCTGTTGTTGTCCAAGTGAAGTTCACGTTCCTCTTCCAATTACTGTGATGCTACTCACTGTATGTCTATTATCACTGTGGTTGTAATCTAAATCAATGCATCTACAAGTAAACAAAGATGACCCCTCATTGTGGTCATGGGAAATAAGGTTAGTAGTGCAAGGAAAGTCCAAATCAGACTATCTCAGGTATTCCCCTGAGAGTCAACATTTTAAGCATGGTTCTACATTGCATTCAACATCAAACCTGAGAAACCAGTTCATTTATCAATTATAATATAAGAAAAGCAATGGATTATACTTTTATACAACATGACATCATCACACCAGCAGCATATGACATGTCACAAGACATTGTGAATGCGCTGTGTGATTTTCATTCCAGGACAATAATGTAAAATGGCCTTTTCATGAGGTTGTGATGTTTTCCACTGACACTTTAAGTGCATCTGTATCCCAGAAGTTGGAAAGTCTCCTTTCTGTGCTAGAAGTCACAGCAGGTCACGATTTGGGGAAGGATGAGCCGACCGAGCGGCTGAGACTTTTGGCTTTATTTATTGTTAAGCTCACTAGCAATTGTAATGCTTTCTAGCCTAATCTGAAGTTTGAGAAATCCCTGACCTTTAGATAGAGCGTGACCTCTTTCCATTAGTGGATAAAACCACAAAGGACAATTGTTTAGGTGTCTCTTATGTTGTCAAGCTTGCAAATACAAAGGCTGTTGGGCCTTGATTTAGGCCTTGCTCAGCAAATCACCAAAAAGCTCATTCTGCTAAAATGCTACTGGAGACTTTACAACACAGGAAGCGTATTTTCCTTCCATCCATTCCATTCTAAATGAGTGGAACGACACGCTGCGTACTCCCGTCAGACTAGTGAAGGACATCTGAATCCAAACCTGTCTGAGGGCTCGTTACGTTCGCTTCTTCCTTTCTAATTTGGCATCCTAGAAACCAGCATGGCTTAGAGAAGATATTTCAGCTAATCTCTGTTAATGCGCTGACGGTTTCACTCGTGGCTTTTCTACAGCTGTCCACTAACAAACCACTCTGATTAACTTTGGAAGCAGAGCCCCAAAAATGATGAGGCGGGGTGCTCAGCTTTCACTGCAGTGATGCTGATCATGGCAGCTGAATTTCCCAAGCGTAAAAAAAGACTAGCCTTTATTCACGGTTGTTTCAATTCTTTGCAGTAATTGCTCTTTAACCTTAAAGAAAAATGTGTGGGAGGATTAAATTAGGTTTGAATACAGACAGAAATAAAGGCTTAATATCAAAACAATGTAAAAAAGTCATTTATTATGTAATAGAGAGGGTTGTAAAGTAATTACACATTATTGTAAATAAGGAAGTATGAATATGAGGAATATTTCCTGATTTCTAGAGGAGGAGAGAGAGTTGGAGAGTGACTGCTGAGAGAGTGTGAACCTCAGGGGGACAGAGAACACATGGCTAGCTAAGGGGGAGGATATATATATATATACATATATATATATATAGAGAGAGAGAGAGAGAGAGCTCTGTGGATTTTATTTGAGATCTTCCTGGTCTCTTATTAAGACAGATATCCTACCATTTGACAAGGATGAGGGCAGTCTAGTAGACTGTAAAAAAAAATGGTCAAATGAATGGCAGCAATGGCTACTAAACAAACCCTGCCCTTAGTTCGCTTGTGTGTGTGTTCTCTATCACAGATGGGTCAAATGCAGAGGACACATCGTACAGTGACAAATAATTGCACCTTTAAATATAAGAGAAAATATTAATTAATATCATATTTTTTTCTCAGAGCTGTAACTGTACTCGCTAGACATTTACACTGTAAGCAAAAAGGGTGTTATATGGCCCTGAAAGGGTTCTTTGACCTGTTATGTTGGTGGGGCTATATATAGTATAAAGTATATTTTCAACAGGTTCTATGTAGAACCATCTACAGAGTGTTTTGCACCAATGCAACGAAACTATGTAAGGCACAGAAACATTGGCCAAGAACCTTTCAATACCCTTCACTTGCTGGCTTCCTGTAGCTGCTGCCCAGGTCATCAGATTCAAAACCCTGACTCTGGTCTACAAAGACAAGACTGGACCAGCCAGCCCCTCCAGACTTGATAACGATGGTCAAAAGCTGATCTGCACCAAGAGCCCTTCCAGCTTCAAGTATGGCTCGGCTCGACCCGCCATCCTTTAAGATCCACGGAAGACGAGCGTCCAGACTTTTTACTGTCCTGCACCGAAGTGGAGGAACGAACTTTCCCTGGGAGTCCAACGCTCGCTGTCCTCAAACCCAGACTGAAGACCCTCCTCTTCTGAGAGGACTTGGGTGAAGAGTAGAGTATTATGGTCTCCATATTGACTTGTGTTTAGTAGAGTCTAAGATTAGAGGATCTGAATTTTAGTCTACTCAAACTAGCTGAGGTTTTTCTTCAGTAAACAGGGACGCTCTTCTGTAAGAACTCTGGAGAAGAGCATCTGCTAAATGCTGTAAATGTAAATGTGTACAGTTTGAGGCTGTAGACCGTTTTTTGTTTATGCACACTGCAGACTGTCTCAGTCTTCTTCTAGACCTTAAAGAGCAGTGATGTTTGATTTAAGAATAAATAAATAAATAAATCAGTAATTGCGCCATCTATTTGTGAAGTATTGCAGGACGCCCTGTCACCGCTCTTCCACTGATGCTAACGGCAAGCTCTTCTGTGTACATGTGATCCATTTCTTTTTTTTCCTGGAACATTTTGTACATACAAGAGGTATTATTCGCTCCATCTTGTTTGTGTCTCAAGATTTCAAGTGAGGTACAAAATGCAAGCTGGCGTTCCATCTGGTTGTCCTGCTTAACGTAGCGACACTCTGCCAACGTGCTTCTTGTCCTGGAGCTGATTAAAATGCATCGTCTTAGGTCACGCTAGCATGCAAGCATGCAGACCCCAGAGTGGAGCGTGTACCCGACCATATGGTAAATGAACAAGACTTACTGTGCAATTACTGAGACTCCTTAGGTTGTACCTTTCTTTCCCCACATTCTCGATGTTTAGTTTACAGTAAATGCTCGTTGTGGCCCTTTATTTTTTATTCATTCAGTCTGATCGACATGAAGGTCACTGCATTTTCTCAGGATGTTCATAAAATATTAAACGGTAATTCCATTGCTCAGAAGGCTCTGCCATCTGAAAGTCCTTTCATAAAATACCACGGCTTTGAGGGTCCCCCTGCTCTTAAATGACCGTTATTCATCTTCCAATACTGTGTCATACAGACCTGCAAACAGGGTGCAAGGTGAAATCAATGTATCAGCAATGAACCTGCTGGAATGAGCACCACAGCAGAGGTACGTATTGTGATATTTCTATTAATCGCAGGGCGGTTTTGGGGAAGGATGAGCCCCCTTTTAATGGTCAGGGTTGCAGAGCGACCGAGACTTTTGGCTTTATTTATTGTTAAGCTCACTAGCAATTGTAATGCTTTCTAGCCTAATCTGAAGTTTGAGATATCCCTGACCTTTAGATTGAGCGTGACCTCTTTCCATTAGTGGATAAAACCATAAAGGACAATTGTTTAGGTGTCTTTTAAGTTGTCAAGCTTGCAAATACAATGGCTGTTGGGCCTTGATTTAGGCCTTGCTCAGCAAATCAGCAAATATCAGTAAAAAGTAATTCCACTGCTCAGAACGCTCTGCCATCTGAAAGTCCTTTCATAAAATACCACGGCTTTGAGGGTCCCCCTGCTCTTAAATGACCCCTGCTTAAATGACCGTTATTCATCTTCCAATACTGTGTCATGCAGACCTGCAAACAGGATGCAAGGGGAAATCATGTATCAGCAATGAATCTGCTGGAATGAACACCACAGCAGAGGTACGTATTGTGATATTTCTATTAATCGCAGGGCGGCCGTGATGAATAGCTTGTTGTAAATTCAGGTATGGGTGTTAAAAAGCACTCGTCCATCATGGTGTCACTCCAGCATGGAGACGAGCCTCTATGAGAAGTGGATTTACGCTCCCTCACTCCTCCACTTTCTCCACTTAAAGAAACTTATGGCTTCTCCGAATGCTGCCGTATATTCAGCTGCTGGGAAGCACACTTTAGGGGGCTTTTTTCGAAAGGAAATTTGTTGTTTTTTTATGGCGCACAAATATGTTTGCATATGTGGAAGGACCTCAGCGGCTTCCACTACAGTGTTTCAGGGAAGGGAGAGTGATTACGGGAAGAACGCAACGCTCTAAAACTAGGCTTCGGAAGCCTTTGCGCTACGTCGGCATGGAGGGACCGAATTGTCCTGAATAGAAAGGTTATTGATCAGAATAAGCAGTAAACCTCTCAGCGGAGGACGTTTTCATTTTCACCCCAGGATAAAAAATGGACGCGGTGCTGTCAGAATCAGCTGATGTGAGCAGGCCAGCTTGTCACTCTGCTTGATAGAATTTCTCTGGCTGGCTTATTGCGGAGGACACTTCTGAAAGTCATGCGTTAGTTTTGGCATTGAGTTAAGGCAGTTTTCCTGGCAGGAATTGAGAGCGGGTCGTTTTCAGGTACAGCTGATACTCAGCCATGGCTATATTGAGAGTATTGATTGAGTGAGAGTATGCTCTGAGTATTTTATTCAGAACTGATTGGTTCATTCATTGGAATCAGTCTGAATTCTGGTGATCCTGCCAGCAGAACGAAATCCCACGTTGTCTTCTGACAGAGCACGGTTGTTTCTGAACTCTTTGAGAGAATGGGTATGTGTTTTTATCGACCATGTTTGGAAGTCGGGTGACATAGAATGACAGTGCTGTTGCTTTTTTTTGGAAAAACAAAGGTTAAGCAGAAGGTGAAAACCCCTATGTAGGCCTGAAAGACATAACAGGGGAGTTTCAATGGAAGGAGAAGCTGCTTTCTAAGGGAGGCTACTGTATTTTTTCCAGAAAGACTTCAGAGGCAAGCATCTGAGAACACGATCATTAATCTTGATAAGATTTAACAATTTCTTAGATGGTAGGTGGTGGGTATGAAGGAAGGGAAAGATGAGATGTGAAAGCAGAGTGGGCATGTAAGTCATGCTCTTTTATAGACAGGTGGAAGCTGGTGACTGGTCAGAATATTAAGTGGCATAGCATTAGAGTCTCCTGATAGAACTTGAAGGTGAAGGTACAGTATGGTTCATTTGGTCTACCAGCGTGACCAACCTGGCAAAGCTAGGCAACTACTATGACCACGTTGGCTAACCAGAATAACCAGAATTATCATGCCGGGTTGACCACCATGATCAGATGTTGGTCATGCTGACAACTCTAGTCAAGACCAGCTTACCCATTGGTTTACCAGCATGGTGTATGCTCTCACCTGGATGGCCAGCTTTTGAACAGCCATGACCATCAAAGACCAGCTCAGACTATCCAAAACCAGAAATCATCCAGAGAATTCGACCCAGCTGCTCGTTCAATCTCGTCACTCCAAGACTTGACCACTGCAGCTCTCTTCTGGCTGGTCTTCCTCTGCACACCATCAGGTCCCTGCAGCTTATCCAGAATGCAGCGACATGGGTCGTCTTCAACGTTCCTAAATTCAGCCATGTCTCTCCTCTGCTGCGTTCTCTCTTCACTGGCTTCCTTTAGCTGCTGCTCAGGTCATCAGATTCAACCTCCTGACTCTGGTCTACAAAGCCCAGAACGGACCAGCCAGCCCCTCCGTACTTGATGGCGAAGGTCAAAAGCCGATCTGCACCAAGAGCCCTTCCAGCTTCAAGTATGACTCGGCTCGACCCGCCATCCTTTAAGATCCACGGAAGACGAGCGTCCAGACTTTTTTATGTCCTGCACCGAAGTGGTGGAACGAACTTTCCCTGGGTGTCCGAACAGCAGAGTCCAACACTCACTGTCCTCAAACCCAGACTGAAGACCCTCCTCTTCTGAGAGGACTTGGGTGAAGAGTAGAGTATTATGGTCTCCATATTGACTTGTGTTTAGTAGAGTCTAAGATTAGAGGATCTGAATTTTAGTCTATTTAAACTAGCTGAGGTTTTTCTTGGGTAAATAGCAAAGCACTCTGGATAAAAACATCTGCTAAATGCCTTAAATGTAAATGTAAATATCATCAAAAGTTGGTCCTGAGTTAGATTATTCAGCAAGACCTAGGCCATGAAACTCGTTGCACCTTCACCTGCTAATGTAATGCAGTGTTTTTGAACTGCAGCTATAGCACCAAGCACTGTAATTAGTTTTGTACATCTTTTGCATATTACATCTGTGCTGCATGAAAACACAATATCCACTAAATTCCATGGTGGCATGAACCTGTGAGGGGGCAACACAATCTGTATTTCCAACTGTCAAAGTAGTAGTAAACGTAAGGTGCTAATTTCTCTAATAGGCACCTTTTAAGTGAACAGCACACAATGGTGCGATTCCCAGCAAAGCAGCAGCAAGATATCTGCGTTTAGCTCCAGGATTAAGAACATTGCTTCCTGATCAAAGTCCTCTGAGCTCTCGTTTGCATCTCTAGGCAAATGGTTCTTGTTGGATCAAAGCGGGAACAAGCATTGATGTCCCCTCTGCCCTTACTGTTGCATGTAGCGTTAACAATAGCCGTCATCAGCACGCTTTTTGGTGGATGCCAAAGCTCGACGCTCTCCACCATGTAGCTCCATGCCCCTTGATTCTGATTGCTGTGATTCACTTTGGAAATTGACATTTCTCCTAAAGCCAGTCTTGCCTCCAGCCACGAGGGCCTGTTTCTCGTTCTGGATTGCGTGTCCTTTTATGCAAAGTTGCTACGCCTACGCTATGTTAACATCGAAGCCATGGATCGGGATCGGCTCTGCCGGGGGAGGGGAAGACGGAAACAAAAGGAGCAAAGAGGAGAGAACAAGGCGGGGAGAAGTAAACCCTCATCAGTTGTGAAATAGAGCAGTGTTGGAGCTTTGTATGCCGGATAAATCTGTTTGTGATGTCTTTATCAGCTGGGAGCATGCTCGCTTCTGCCGGAGCTTAGGGGGCCGGTGATGTTTTTTTTTTTTTTTTATAAATATAGATTTTTTTTTTTTTTTTTTGCCATATCCAAAAAAAAAAAAAAAAACACGAGCACTTCAGAAGGCCGCTTGACACCTCGTCGTTATCCGTGCGGTGCGTGTGCCAGGCTGCCGGAGAGTGCCAGAGGGTACCTTAACATCACAGTGTGCAATCACTATGCGTCCCCTTCTCCAAAGCATGCTCTCCAGATTTGCAAGCCACACAGCAAAGGCATGCAGAGCCAGGCGGCCAAATCAATTCGCTAAGCCTCAGCAATGGTTAAAACTCCACAATGGGAGAGCGAGGTCTGGCTAATACCGCAGCATTCTTATCAAACAGTTTGCACGAGGGAAGCTCTTCGCTCAGGTACAGCAAGTTTACTTTTGCGCAGCTTGAAAGTTTTCAGTCACTAAGAGAAAATTCCTTGACAAATTCCAACACCCTGGACAACTCAGTCAGTCCTTGCCAGGCATGCAATCCTTTCTCCTCGCCGCTGTGCTCTGTCTCTCCTTGGCATGCACGCTGCCCCCTGCTGGTCGGCCCTGCTGAGAGAGTGCTGCACAGCAAGAGCAGATTTTCCGGGTAACCTGGCAGCCTCTCTATCTGTGGATGCAGGGTCCAGCCAGATGCCTTTGTCCGCGTTCGGGATGGAAAGCAAGCTCCGCGGTTCATTTGGAAAACAGTACCTGCGTGAGCCGGGTTTGCTGGCAGCTTTTGAATAGCCGTGGCTCTCTCGCTTCGCTGCTACCGCTGCTGGACGGGGACAATGAATCCACAGTAGGTTTTACATGGGTCTGATTTTCAGCCGGGCTGTTTGCGTGTGCTAGGCAAGGTCACAGGCTAATCTAGGGCCGTTCTACTGTGTATATGCCAGCCGTTGCTACATGGGATTTAAACCCATAACCCTCTGTACATAAGTCAAGCTGCTCAGTGTAAGTCAACGCAGAGAGGTGATCAGTGGCAGTGAACTGTGAACCTAGTTGAACCTGCTTAGGTCCACCGTTAGCTTTTCCTTGGAACCTTGGAGATATACTATATTGACAAAAGTATTGGGACAACAACTCATTCATTGTTTCTCCAGAAGAGTTGATCCTGCTTTTGTTGGTGTAACCTTCTCTACTGTCCAGGGAAGAAGTCTTTCTACTAGATTTTGAGGATTTGTGAGAATTTGATTGCATTCATCAACAAGAGTGTTGATGAGGTCAACTCTCCAACTCGTCCCAAAAGTACTGGATGGAGCTCCTCCACCATCATTCCAGAGAACACAGTTCTTCCACTGCTCCACAGCTCCTCAATGCTGGGGGGCTTTATACCCCTCTACTAGCCCACGCCTGGCATTATTAAGCAGCATGGTGCCCATAGGTTCATGTTTATCTGCTGCAGAGGGTCCTAATCTATTGGCACTTCTTCTTTACAGTGACTAGACAAGCTGTGTGTTGTGTGCATTTGCACATCCGTGTCAGCAATAGATACAGCTTGAAGTAGCTAAATGCATTCATTAGAAGGGGTGTCCACAGACATTTGGACATATGGTTATAGAGCTATAGAGACCTGCTGTTAATCAGACTATATTTGGTCTGTTTTGAATGTTATGTTGCTTCTTTGATGAATTTGATTCGTCAAACTTTGTAAGGGTATTCTGTTTGTTAGCGCCCCCTGCTGGGCTGACATGCTCATGATAGCGTTTTACGGTCATTTTGTGTCCTTGATTGGGCAGGGATATTCTCAGAAGCACTGCTGGAGATAAAGAGAGTAAAACCTGCTTTTTCAGAAATATCCTGATATGTATGGGCGGGGCTTTAAACTTATTACATCATATAAATCAAATGGAAAACACAATAATAACTCCAAAATGACAATAATAACTCAAGATTGAGTTTACGGATTGATGTCTCCAACTGTAGCAATCAGTCTGTGAATGAAGGGATTTAAACCAGATGGCTCTGACAATGGCTTCTGGACTGGCAGGCTCATGCCTGGCAGGAACTGCCCCCCACCCCCCTTCACAAATTTCCCAGACTGCACATACACCCATGCCAAGAGGCTCACCTTGGGCCAGTGTAATCAGCAGGCCCCCCTGAGGTCTTGCTGGAGGTGATGTGTCTCCAAGGACCTGAATTATGAAGCCCTCAGACAGTTATCCGCCTCAGGACAGAAATACTGTCTGATTACAATTTGGAATGCTACAGAGCGTACAGTGAGGGGACGGAATATGCCTGCCAAGAGAGGGACATTGTTTAAGAAAGAAACTTGGACAGTGTTAAATTGCTGGGTTTAATTATGTGTACTCTTAATGAGCCTCAAACCAATGCAGACCAATTTAAAATGTCCAGATTGTGGAGTTTTAGTATGTAAATATCGAGGAACTCAATACAGTCCATATATGGCAACTGAGACACTTCTATTTGAACTCATTTCTCTGTGATGTCACAGCAATAATTAATTTGCATATATCCACCTACTTTGCATACTGCATTTTAGCCCCACATATTCCCTCTTAAGTTATAAGAAGTGTTTCTTCCTAGACTGCTTACCGACAGAGCGCAATACCAGGCAGCCAATAAGAGGAGAGGACATTTGCATATAAAATAAACAGTAACAAAACAAGCTGTTTAATTATACTGGAAAAATTGATGTAAAAACCAATATCTCTTTTCAAAGTAAATAAACATACATAAACATTACAAGTAGACCTCTGGGTACTATATACGTTATATGTCAAAAGTTTGTGGACACCTTCTAATGAATGCATTCAGTTACTTTAAGTTGTACCCATTCCCAATGCATGCAAACATTGTGTCTAGTTCCTGTAGATAAATACTGCCAATAGAATAGGACTCTCTCTGGAGCAGATCAACATCATGAAGCTATTGGCACCATGCTGCCTAATAATGCCAGGCGTGGGCTAGAGGGGTATAAAGAAGCCCCCCATCATTGAGCTGTGGAGCAGTGGAAGAACTGTGTTCTCTGGAATGATGGTGGAGGAGCTCCATCAAGTACTTTTGGGATGAGTTAGGGAGTTGGGGATGATGAAGTGGCATTGTCATCATCCAACATCCTGACCTCACTAACACTCTTGTTGCTAAATGCAAACAAATTCTCACAGCAATCCTCCTCCTCCAAAATCTATTAGAAAGCCTTCTTCTCTGGACAGTAGAGACAGTTTGTGCACCCCTGGTCAAATTGCATATATTTTAACACATATTTACATATATTTATTTATTTGTTTGTTTTACATGCAAAATTCTCAATACATTAAATTTAATAAACACAGATCTCATCAGAAATGTGCAGAAAAATATTCATATCCATAAGATTCCTGGATTGAATTTCTTTACCTAGAAAACCAGCAGCACTAAATTAGATCAGAGGTGGCCAACCTTTTACACCCATCTGCCCCCCCAAAAAAACAAATACAGGGTACGGGTCCTCGTGCAAATACACACAAATAAAAGCACAGGCAAACACTCTTACACACAAAAGAACGACCTAAAATGATGCAGCAGGATGGCAAACATCACCCGTTGGAGACCATAGACAGATCTAATCTGCTTGGGTTGAAGATTAATGGCAGCCAAAGCAATTAAGCATCCCTACCGCTGTTGTTTGTGTAATTACATACAGCATCAAAGACAAAGGCTGCAGAGCATAAAGAAACCATCAGAGAGAGAGAAAGACAGAGAAAGACAGAGAGAGAGAGAGACAGAGAGAGAGAGACACAGAGAGAGAGAGAGAGAGAGAGAGAGAGAGAGAGAGACAGAGAGAGAGAGAGAGAGACAGAGAGAGAGAGAGAGACAGAGAGAGAGAGACACACACAGAGAGAGAGAGAGAGAGAGAGAGAGAGAGAGAGAGACACAGAGAGAGAGAGAGACAGAGAGAGAGAGAGAGAGAGAGAGAGAGAGAGAGAGAGAGAGAGATGACTGGAGACACTGAACGGTATTAATGCACAGCATTTAACTTTGAACACTCGGCGCCAAACTCGCCGCTCGCCTGTGTTTTGCAGGCACTAATGTGGTGCAATCTGCTCGCCAAATGAGAGGAGTAGCTAATGAGCAGCCAGGGAGGCTCAAGTGCACGTTTTCCCTCCTAATGTATGGAAATGGCATCACTGTCATTCAGCCTACACCTATCAAATGCTAATGTACACTCTGCTCCGTGCCACCCAGCAACGGCTTGACGGTTACTGCATATCATCGCCCTTTTGCAAAAACCTTGCAGCTTTACAGGAGAAGGACCTTATAAACTTTCAATTTAAAATGATCTTATTCATTTTGGAGCATTTCTATTGTCAAGTCAAGTCAGATTTATTTGTATAGCGCTTTTTACAACTGTTGTCGTCACAAAGCAGCTTTACATAATTAGTACTTAATAAAGGACAGAGACAGAGAAGAAAGAAGAAATAACATGAAGGATCAAAGACCCCCGTGAGCAGCCAACGGCGACAGTGGCAAGGAAAAACTCCCTCAGAGCTGGAGGAAGAAACCTTGGGAGGAACCAAGACTCAGAGGGACCGACCCATCCTCCTCTGGTCAGAACTATTTAAACATTAATGATACAAATTACCAAACCAGATACAGCAGAAAGTTAATAGTGGTGATAATAATAGTGGCAGACAGCCACGAGTCCATCTAGGTTTCTACACGGCCACCAAACAAGCGGCAGGCGGGAGAGCCGCCGGTCCGCCATGGGTGGTGGCTGGTGGGGGGCCCCACTGGCCGGACTGGTAGGTGGCAGCTGGTTTGACACAGCTTTGGTCCATTCATCATATGATTTTGGCAAAATGCAGATGCAAGGTTATCAGCCATTACATTAACACCCCCGACAGGTGAAGTGAATAGGACAGATGGTCTGGTTGCAGTGGTTCCTGTCAAGGGGTGAATATATCAGGCAGTAGGGGAACAGTCAGTTCTTGAAGGTGATGAAGATGTTGAAACAGCTGTAAGAATCTGAGACAATTTGACAAGAACCAGAATGTTCTAGACGACTGGATCAGAACATCTCCAAGATATCAGGCAGATCTCCTGGGGTGTTCCTGGTATGCAGTGGACAGTACCTACCAAAAATGCTCCAAGGAAGGACAACCAGTGAACTGGCGACAAGGTCATGGGCACCTGAGCCTCCTTGAAGTGATCCCTCACAACTTAAAGAATTTTGTCTTGGTGCCAGATACCACAGAACCCCTGCAGAGTTATTGTAGAGCCTATCTCTTGTGGCAGCACAACAAAGACCTACACATTGTTGGGCAGGTGGTATTAATGTTATGGCTACTTGGTGTACAGGTACAAGTAGAATGTGTGGTACAGTTACATAGGCTACAGCTCGACCACTAATGGTCATACCTGTGGATCTCACTTTATATTAAGTGTCTGTAATAACTGTGCAGTTACACATAATAATAATCCATGTAATAACAGTGTAACTACTGGTGCGCTATTCATCACACATACAGGTGTATCTCAATACCTGTAACAGGAAAAGCAGCTGTTTTTGGAGTCGTCAGTGTTCTTTCACTACAATACCCAGGATGCATTGTGCAAATACAACACACAATCTTTGAAAATCATTCATAGACCACCCCTACAACATCCACCTCAAGGCAGTTGTAGTTTTTCCACCTCCCACCTTCAGAAAACATCATCCAATGTTTTGTTTTGTATTTTATTAAGAAAATATTTAATTATTTAAAGAAATGTAATAAATGTAATTTTTTAGCATTTTAATAAATGTAACATTTAATAAAAATGCTATTCCAGCATAAATGCATATTTTGAGAGAGATGCAGTGATACAGGCTACATTTTGGGTTGCATTCCCCTACATTCAGGCTGCATTTCCCCCAAAATGACCTGAAGACAGCCTGTTTACCATTTTTAGTGGTGTACAGCTGTTAAACATGCTTACGGGTCATTTAACCCAGCAAAAGGGTTAAAAGCAAAGCAATCAAACCCTCCTCCAACTTCAGAACCTATCAGTCAAGAGTCAAGAGAACAACAGAAAACCTACAGAACCGTCCTGTTCCAATACTGTCTACTGGAGTGTGCCCTAGGTGCTGAAGGCTGAAACATGCAGGTGATTCGTTGGCATCCAGGAGAAGCACTGGGATCAATTAGGCCCTCCGACCCGTCCGCTATCGGCCCAATACGACATCCATTCCATTTCAATTACCGCCATTATTATTTATGATTCGAAGCCCTGAACGCCTCTACTTCAGTCTGAGCTTGGCAGGGATGAAACAATCGATAGCATTCAGAAGCTTCAAACCTGGGAAGACCCATTGGGCGTTTGCAGACATTCGTACGACCGTGACGCCTATTGAGTAACCTGCCATGCCGAAATTAAATAATCATAGCCTAGCAGCGGACACTGCAGATATAAAGATCTTTAAAATACTGATGAGTAATTTTAGAAATGTGGCATGGCTTGAGGGGGTTTAGAGTGCAGATTGTCATAAGCCTTATGCTCTGTGTGTGTATATATATATATATATATATATATATATATATATATATATATATATATATATATATACATGGCCTTAAACAGTGTGTAGGCTTTATTCACAGGGCTGCAAGCATCTCACTGCAAAGACGACTATCAAATGGGAGAGCAAGCATCACACTCAAAGCTCTCTCTACCAGTTACGAAAATCTTAACATTGAAATGCTTCTGTAATTGTAGCTTTTCTGTAACCGGTCTCAAGGTTTTTCCGTCTGCAGAACTGCAAAACTGATCAGCCGCTCACTGGATGCGTTTTCTTTATTCAACCGTTCTGAGTAAACTCTAGAGACTGTTGTTCTGAAAACCCCAGGAGATCAGCAGCTCTAGAAATACTCAAACCAGCCCATTTGACCAAAGGTGTCGAAAGTGTTCACATTCAGTCCCCAGGTAGAAGTGAGTGGAGATACGAGGGTTTAAAAGACTTCTATAGAAGCTGAAGTATCAACTGAAGCTTTTTACTCCAGTAAAAGTGTAAAAGTACTGGTTTCAGAACCACTTCAAGTAGAAAAGTAAAAGTAAAGGAAGGAAAACAAAGGCCGAAAGGTCTATAGTGCACTACCCCCCCCCCTCCGCAAAAACCCATTTCTCTAAAAGTCATAATGAGGAGAATGATCTATTAAAATGTTGATGTTAAAAATGTTGGGCTGCACTAGGCTCCTGTTTCAGCTGCAGATCTGCCCATTGAAAATGAAGCATTTCAGTAATATCAGCTCTATTAAAGGAGCGTCTCTGTGCTCTACTGAGCATCAACATGAGCTTCATGGAGGAAAATATGAGGAGTCGTTGTCTAGAAGTTCTGTAAAGCTGCAGAAAGTCAGACTTCAGAGGCGTGTGATCAATAAGCTTTATTGGAATGTAAATGTGGGGCTCAGTCGGGACGTTTCACTGCAGCTCTCTTGAGTCTCTGCCACAGACACAGTCTTCATACTAGACTACAGACACAGTCTGCTGTGAGCTGCTGGAGAGTGACGGGACGTGTGCAGGTGTGATGGATCTCTTATAAACCAATAGGGAGTCAGAATGGAGTCTGTTTATACTTCTCATCCAATCACGATCAGACTCACACTTTCCGGATGGAGAGATTTATCTGGAGAGGGTTTTTATTGATGACGAGCCGGAATGAAAACAAAGGGAAATGAAATAGGAGGAACGAGGCTGATTTTAAAATGTAAGGAGGAGTCGTATAGATAATCAACATTTCTATTTAAGTAAGGTAATGAAGTATTTGTACAAAATTACAAAAAAAGTCATATTTTGTTCTTCTTTCTGTTGGTTGATGTAAACATTAGCCCTGAAGCTGCTGGGCTGTATCTGCATGATTCTGTGCATTGCACTTCTGACACATGATTAAATGATTAGATGAAGGAGTGCAGGTGTACAGGTCGTCATCAAAAAATGCTGATGCTTGATTTCACAGGTCTGGCTCTGGGAAGTTTAGTGTGAAGCTACTGTGGCTGGTTTTGTCTTTTTTTTTCGGAATTGACTTTATGATCTTATTATTATTGACCTTATGTAGCCTTTTACAGGCTATTGTCCGGCGTTCTTTAAAGCGCTGATGTTGATCTTTTGTGGTGTGATTTCGGCTGGACTGCAGAAGAGAAGAAAGTGTAATTACAGAGTAAGTTTTGGGTTTTACTTAAGCGGCAGAAGAGAGGGTTCGTCTGGCCGTGTCCTCTTTGCCTCATCTGATCTGTGTTCTTAATTACCCTCCTCTATTCATCATTTATTTACCGGAATGGACCTGCTTAACCTCCGCACCTTTCAGCCGGGACTGATTTAAAACAGCTTTGGGATTAGCGAGGAAGCAGCTCTCTCTCTCTCTCTCTCTCTCTCTCTCTCTCTCTCTCTCTTTAACTCTCTCTCTCTCTCTCTCTCTCTCTCTCTCTCTATCTATCTCTCTCTCTCTCTAACTCTCTCTCTCTCTCTCTATCTCTCTCTTTCTATCTCTCTCTCTAACTCTCTCTCTCTCTATCTATCTCTCTCTTTCTATCTCTCTCTAACTCTCACTCTCTTTCACTTTAACTCACACGAGCACATTTTTCAGACAGGCAGTGAAGGGCAACTCATCTACTTAGGGAACGAATTTCCAAACCACAGAGGAATGACTGTGGTAATCCTACACCACAGGCCCAAATATTCAAACACAAATGTGTGCCACAGTCAATCTGGCTGCGTTTCCACTTGCCATTTGAGTTTTCCTCTGTGCACGGATGATCTGGACCGTTTTAAACAAGTGTTGCGAAGACTTCTCTATGCACTCCAGTCAAGCTCTGCATCCCACCCTGCTCTGAATACGCTTGGGTCTTTGGAGATGGTGCTGTGATGGTAACAGACTGGCGCTCGGTGCAAAGCTGCATTAAATCAGACCCTGTAGCACCAAGCTCCGGCAAGCAGCTTCTCTTTCCAGCTGCACACTGCTGTGGTTCTTAACCCTTATCAATCAGTTTCTCACTCGTAGCTCAAGTGCTAAGCCGGGTTTGAGCCTGGGAGCGGTCCAGAGAACCCATCACTCGTCCTCCTGAAAATGGTGGTCTAGGGTTTGCTTCTAGTGGACTCTGGAGCGATCTGCTGCTTGTGTAGAAGCAATCTGATCCTGGGGTTGCTGGTTCGGTTTATCACATGACTGCTTTAACTCATCACCTGCATGGCTTAAAAACCTTCTCCTACAAGAACGGCAGATATTTCCGCACAGTGAAATGCCATGACTCCAGAAAGTGCTGTTCTTTACTGCTTGAGATTTTGTATCCAATCCTGTAGAAAATCCTGTAGTTGCTGCCCACATCAGATTCAAACCCCTGACTCTGGCCTACAAAGCCAAGACCAGACCAGCCAGCCCCTTCGTACTTGATGGTAGTGGTAAAAAGCCGATCCGCACCAAGAGCCCTTCCAGCTTCAAGTACGGCTCGGCTCGACCCGCCATCCTTTAGGATCCACGGAAGACGAGCGTCCAGACTTTTTTCTGTCCTGCACAGAAGTGGTGGAACGAACTTCCCCTGGGTGTCCGAACAGCAGAGTCCAACGCTCACTGTCTTCAAACCCAGACTGAAGACCCTCCTCTTCTGAGAGGACTTGGGCGAATAGTAGAGTACTATGGTCTCCATATTGACTTGTGTTTAGTAGAGTCTAAGATTAGAAGAATTTTAGTCTATTTAAACTAGCTGAGGTTCTTCTTGACTAAACAGTGAAGCACTTTTGTAAGTGGCTCTTGAGAAGAGCGTCTGCTAAGGGCCTTAAATGTAAATGTAAAGATGAACCCAGGTCTTACCATTTTGCAAAAATGCATGCAGAAAAGTGATGCTCAAAGTTGTGCAGTTGATGGAATGAATTTTTCTTTGTGAAAGCAAACCAAGGATAATGAGATCCTACACCAAGCAAGCCCAGAATTGGTCCTGGGTGTGTAAAACGCCCTTCACTAAAACCTGTGGTTGTGTTTGGTCTGTTTTAATGGAAAGAGCAAGCATCCTTTGTATCATTGCCATAAATTTACCATTTGCTTAAACTGAAGCTGACATGGAAAGTCAGAAGTGCAGATTCTATGTGGAGTTATGGAATAACTTAACTCTGGTAAAAGGACCATGCCCTGATAGGCCCCTAACTCCAGCCCAATGATGCTCTGATTTCGCCTTACCTTCCCAGCTCCTTTGGTTCTATTGGTAAACCTGTAAATACCTTGAACCGTCCCACCTGTTCGTTCAGGTGTCTCTTCACTTCATCATTCATTCACTTTGCTTCACTCTCAGCGAAATCTTTCCCTCGCGGTTACTTTTTTTGTAAACAGTTGCCAAAAAAACAAAACACGGCCATCACTTCCTGGTGTAAACAGATGGAGATGTAGCAGTTTGTTCAGAGAGATTAAACATGCATAATTGATGGAGCTTTGACAGTGGTATTTCTATCAGGCGCTAATATTATTCCACAGTGTCATTTCTCCAAAATGCCGCACAGTGTTTGCTGGTGTGGCGCGTTAGATACTTCAGTACTGCACTTCCCCTTTCATTTAAATGTGCCTGCCCTTGAACGAGGCATCCATCCTGGCTCTAAGTGGTAAAGTTTGTCATGTAGCACCTCTTAGCCACAGTCCATTGGGCAAATGCAGCTGTTTTTCTGGAAGTCCTTGAGTGTCGTGTCTTTGCCACCCATTCGAATGCTTTCATGGTCAAATGTTCCAACTGTTGCCATGGTAATGTCGGCAGCGCTCTGACTGATCATTGCAGCGGGTCCTTGGTCCTGCAAACGAAGAACGCAGCTGTGTAGAGAAAAGGGTTGGAGGCGGGGGGTGGGGTGGGGGGGTGTATGTAAGTAACACAGGAACCCACGTGAAACCGTCTGCCATTGTTACCCACGTTTTACTCAGACTAATCAGAGGAGATGAATGAAATTAGCTGCACCGCATGCGGGGGTAATTCGGTTCTACGAGGCTTTAGTCCCAAACCAGAAGCAGAAAACGCTGCAAACAGGTTACAATTATTCAGTAACACGAGCCTTGGGAGAACACGAAACACATTTGTACACTTTTCTCACTGTTTTTAATGGGAACTCATTTTAGTGCGGCGCATTGGCGAAGGAAAGCAGTTCACTTCGGGTTTATTTTGGTATACTTCTCAAAATAGATCCTATGTGGATTTGTTTATCATGCTGTGTTGCTGCTTTTACTTAAAGCTGGAGTTCCCAAACCTATAGTCTTGAAAGGCTGATCAAAACAAACAAAAATATAATCATACTATAAAAGATTAAATTTTTTAATGAATAATATATATGTATATATATATATATATATATATATATATATATATATATATATATATATATATATATATATATATATATGTTTATCTTCCAAATGTTTCACAATCAGCACTGCTCCCAGCAGACCACATACACACACACTTAAAATACACACACATGTTCAGGGAATAGAGATCCCTCAATGTAAAAAAATGCAATTAAGAGTCATTTGTGATTATCTGTAAATAATCTGTAAATAATATTGTTTTTTCACCTCTATTATTTATATTGTGTATATAGTGGTAATTTATCTACGAGTGTCTTGCTATACCTTTGCTGCTGTGACACTGAGAATTTCCCCACTGCGGGACTAATAAAGGATTATCTTATCTCTTATCTTATCATACTGGAAAAGTATATTCATATAAATATAACATAAAGTGGGTCATAATCTTTGCATATCACATTTAATTATGTTGATTTTTTCCAATGTGTTAAAATATGTGAATAAACAGTAATTGTATGTGTACCAGGAGTACCTATACCTTTTTATACACTAATCAGCCATAACATTAGCACCACTGACATGTGAAGTGAAACCATTGATTATCTTCAACTACAGTAGCTCCAATGTTATTAGACAGGGTCGTGGGCACCTAAGGCCCATTGATGCTCATGGAGGTCCCACCCACCTAACAACTCACAGGACTTAAAGGATCTGCTGCTGCTAACGTTTTGGTGGTCTTGTCGAGCAGGTCTTGTGGAATCCAGATCTGAATGGTCAGATCTGTTGTGGTGGTAATCAATATTCGGCAGGCGGTGCTAATGCTGATCGGTATATTTACACACTATTTTACTACCAAAATATATTATTTTTCGAATTACTAATCAGTAATTCCAGTTCTCATCCAATACCTGGTTTTCCACTGATAGGAAACTTGATATTAGTATTTGATATTGTAATTGATATTATCGATCTATATTATAAAATACAACTATTGATCTTTATCTGGATGTTACTCCGTTGTTGTTTTCCCATTTAAATTCTGATAAAATACTATTAATTACAGACTAAAAAAAATGGTAACACAGTCACCATGATCTGAGGATCACTGGTTCAAATCCTTAATCATGCCGCCTGCCATCAGCAGCTGTAGCCTGAGAGATCACAATTGGTCAGTCCATACTCTCCCATTGTCGGGAGCATTACATCTGATAGGGGGAGAGTACTAATGAGTGGGTAATTGGATAGATTACAAATCTCCAAATTGAAAAATGTAAAAACGCAAATAAAAAAATATATAGTAATAAATTGGCTATTCGTTTCTGGAATACAGCACTGGGGTCCATTTAAACATCCATTGCTTTTACAATCACGATACAAAAAATAGCATTACAGTAGTTGACATTAAAAGGCACTGAAATAGCTTTGGTATTATTCAGAAAATTGGGTTATGCTAATAAACTGAGAAGTCCAGAAGGGCACATTGATCAGAAAATTGCTCCACTCGGCCAGTAAAAAGAAAAACAAACAAAATAAACAATATCCTCTGATGTTATTGACTTTCAGTTGTTCGGTTCGGTCTGTCAGTGGTTTTTGGGGAAAATAGAAACAAAACAACGGGAATTGGCCCCTATAATCTCAAGTGCTTATATTGGATATTTGACATAAATCCATCCTTTAACTCATGGCTACTTGCAAGGGGCGATAAATAGAGTATACAAATAGCCCTGGCTGTATCTCAGCCATGTCAGACACTGACCTGCGCTGAGCCACTAAGCTTATTGACCCAGTGAGTGCTTTGAGGTGAGGATGACTTTCAGCCTCTTAAAGTAAATGTGAAGGATCAGTGCTTAGCAGTGCTTTGCTGTGCCTTCCTAAACAAGCTTATCTGTAAGCTGCGTCGCTGTGGTTGGAGAAGGAATCTGTGCAAGCACTGTTTATAATTATTCAACACAAAGACTTTCTCCATTCCTTACCCTGGTCCAATTAAAACATGGGCTTAATAGAGCGCAGAGAGTTATTTTGATAATAGAGAGCACAAAGAGAACAAAGTAGCACAGGTGAGGCTCCCCCTGAACTCCACAATCCATAAAAGGAAAACCAGGTCTGTTCAACAACCATTGCAAACATTTCAAACTCAACAGGGCATATTTCTTTCCAATGGACTTTATTATAATTAGAGTACATGACATAGGAAACAAGGTGCATCTGAAGTGTATTATAGAGAAAACCCCAAAAAGAGGTTCTTCAGGTAACTTCTTCAGTGGTGATGTTCAGAGCCATAACTACTTGAGACCCTTCGTCCTCATATGGGGACATTACCTTTCTTCGTCCCTGAATCATGATCCTTTTTTTTTTTCAACGTTGGCCTCATATAAGGAAATAGTTTTTTGCTAAAATGACTTCCTGTACAAAGACTAAGTTTAGTTTTCATACTTGTTAGGTCGTACTAATAAATAAATAGCTAGGAGAAATTAAAAATCAGTTATCGTTATCAAGCCATGTTGCAAACGTAACTCGGTCCTGCAGATTTCTCCTGTACACCATCCAGAGAATTTGACCCTTCCTCTCTAAAGAGTCGCTCAGGTGCTCGTTCAGTCTCTCGTCACTTCGAGACTTGACTACTGCAGCTGGTCTCCCTCTGCGCACCATCAGGCCCCTGCAACTCATCCAGAATGCAGCAGCACGGGTCGTCTTCAACGTTCCTAAATTCAGCCATGTCTCTCCACTGCTGCGTTCTCTCTTCACTGGCTTCCTGTAGCTGCTGCCCAGGTCATCAGATTCAGACGCCCTGACTCTGGTCTACAAAGCCCAGAACGGACCAGCCAGCCCCTCCGTGCTTGATGGCGATGGTCAAAAGCCGATCTGCACCGAGAGCCCTTCCAGCTTCAAGTACAGCTCGGCTCGACCCGCCATCCTTTAAGATCCACGGAAGACGAGCGTCCAGACTTTTACTGTCCTGCACCGAAGTGGTGGAACGAACTTCCCCTGGGTGTCCGAACAGCAGAGTCCAACGCTTTTTAGTCTATTTAAACTAGCTGAGGTTTTTCTTGGGTAAATAGCAAAGCACTTTTGTAAGTCACTCTGGAGAAGAGCGTCTGCTACATGCCTTAAATGTAAATGTAAATGTAAAAATGCACACCAAACAAAAGTCCGGATTTCAGGACTTTGAATGTGCAGTAGTTCAGATCTGCTTACTTGGCTTCTTAATATTATTCACTTTGCTCAGGAAGAGTGTCCTAGAGAATACTCTACACCAGGGTTCTATAAACCGTGACATTTATCAGTGGCATTTATCAAGGGGTGGATATATTAGGCAACAGTCAATTATTGAAGGTGATGAAAGCAGTTAGAAAGGTCAAGCTTAGGAATCCGAAGCACTTTATCAAGAGTCAGATTATGATGGCAAGACTACTGGGTCAGAACATCTCCAAAGCATCAGGCAGGTCTTGTGGGGTGTTCCTGGTATACAGTGGTCAGGACCTACCAAAAGTGCTTTAAGGAAGGGCAACCGTTGAGTCGGCAACAAGGGCATCTTGTCCAGCAGCTTTTCAGTGTGTCCACTGGAGTACTGTGACTGACCTCAATCTCATTCCAGTTTAGGTTGCCCTGTTGTGCTCAGAAATGGTCACATCGATAATCTTGTGAAACACAATATCTGATCTGTTGGCAGAAATAGTGTGATCAGTGGAAACTGTGAGAAACTACATGGCAATATATTCTCTGCTTATAAATGGTCATAAGTATTGGGACACTGGCTACTTTATTGTTTTTTCTACAAAGGTATTCAGTTGATCCTTCTTTTGTTGGAGTAACTGTCTCTACTGTCAAGGAAAGGAAGGCTTACTGCTAGATTTCAGAGGAGGATTGCTGTGAGGATTTGATTGCGTTTAGTGACAAAAGTGTTAGTGAGGTTCAGGGACTAGACTTCTCTACAGGGACTAGACAAGCTATATGTGCACATTTGGCATCTGTGTCAGCAATCAATACATTGATGCAACATATATTCTTGAGAAGGGGTGTCCACAAACATTTGGACATATAGTGTTCTGTATGGGGTTTAGTACAACTTTTTTTTGATCATTCACAATACAGAACCTATCACAGCATTTTCTAAAGTATTTAATATCCATGCAATTCATGCAAACCTTCCAATTAAAATTAGAATAAAAATTCATATCAAGTGAGACAAGACTTTTAAGTAGGCCTAATGTTGGTAAGCTTATTATCCATTATTCTCTGAGCCTGTTTAGAGATCACTTCTCTGGCTGACTGGGTCGCAAGCGGCTGCATGCTCTTTTAGCGCGATTCCTAAATGAAGCGTTTAGGCTAATTGAGACAAATGCATTTAACCACACTTATCCGATTTAAATGGAATGCTGTCCAGATGTTGAGGCAGCACAGCTGTGCTAGCACATCCAAACAGACATGGGCTTTTGCCCAACAGGCCTTTAGAAGCTGAAATGCAACCAGTTCATTACCATTGCAAAAGCTAACAGACGGCCTCGCTACTATAATTCATAATTCGACCAGCGTTTTGCATATGGTCCGAACACTTCGCCCTACCGTTTCTGCAGCCGTCCGTTTATGTGTGCAGATTGCTTCATAAAAAAAGGCAGTGTGGCCATCTCTGGTTGAGATTCTATCTGTGTTTAAGTCAAACATGTTAAGGAGTAGTGGAAGCTTGATCTTGAGGCTGTTTATGGTAATAAAACTGCATGGAAACCACTGGATACAGAGCTATTGAAGTTTACATTTATGGCATTTAGCTGATGCTCTTATCCAGAGCAACTTACATGGTTACTCATATTACAGAGGAGGGCCAATGTAGTGTTAGGAGACTTGCCCAAGGACTCTTATTGGTGTAGCCCAGCATAGCCGCCCAGACCAGGAATCAAACCCTGGTCTCCTACATGGTGCGGTAGCTCACTGGCAGGTAGTGGTGTTATCTGTTGCGCCACACCAACCACAAGTTTAGCTCCCTGTGTCAAAGTAAACATGCTGTGCAATGGTCAAATGCTCTTGTAGGAACATACATAGCATTCCAGCACAACAGGTATCAGCTCAGGTCTCTCTGTCTGAAGTAATCTCAGTCAACAAAGGTAAAGCTGAGGCAAAGTTTGATCAAGGAAAGCCAGCCACTGGGAAATGACTGACCTCATATCACTCTAATGCCATCTCAGTGCAAGCTAGTCAATCATGGGGGACTGCCAGCCTTGAACAAAGTGGGCTATTATCAGGTGCAAAGCCTCAATCAAGAGCTAAACTCTCTCAGTGCCAAGTACACAGCACTCTCGCGGAACGCCGCCAATTTGTCATTCTTCTTTGTGGGGAAAAGTACAGTGCGACGAGACAAAGGGATAAGCGCCGTTGGAAGCTACCACAGGCAATCTTAGCAGCACTTAAGGACACTCTCATTAGAGGGAAATTAAGCCAGGCGTAGCTCATTAATATGGAAGCAATCAAAGTAGGCTGATGACCATTTGAAATCAGCATACCGCCATCTGTTGGAGGGTAAAGGAAGTCAGCCAGAAAAGCCATAGGATACGCCACAACCCCAACCCACAACCTCACAATGTTCAAAAGCAACCCAAGTTTAAAGTTTCAGCCTTCGTCTTTTGGGTGGTCTGTAGGAATCTGAGCTTTCTAGGAATAAAAGCAAAGCTGTCTGTTATCCTAGCTGGGTTAAAAAGCTGGTAGAACTTTCACCCGTTGTTGCAAAGCATGAAAGAGAGAGGGGGAAGGACAGAGTGATAGGGGAAGAAAGGCTTTTCAGGAGAGTGGAGTATAGCTGGGTAAGGTTTCAGTCCCGCAGAGTGGTGTGCATGAGTCAGCGGCTTGGCAGGTGCCCAGCCTTGTGCCCGCTTTCGAAAGTGTGACGCCAGCCAGGACCCCTGGAGACCCATCAAAGCGTAGAGAGGGAACTGAGAGGGGTGGCTGATCTTCAAAACCTGAGGTTCTGATTAAACACTGCCAGCTCAGCCTGACAAACAGCAGTCCTACTTTAGAATCCTGAAGGAACTAGAAATAGCTGCAGGCCGTGGACGAGGAGATTACTCTCAACTGCTGCAGACTCACAGGAGACATAAAAACACCACAGGTTTACAAATGTCTTCTGAGCCAGTGCTGACGTCTCATAGTTTGGGTGTACATGTCTGGCGATGACGATGCAGATCTAGAGACTGGGACTGAATCCACCAGGATCAGCATTACTGAAAAATATAGCCTTTATCAGCGAAGGGGTTCCAAATGCAGGCCCACCTTAACACAGCATACAGTATTGTGCAATAGCTTTAGGTCCCTGTGAAAATCAGAAGGTAAAGCTGCTGATCTGGGCAGTAAGTGTTTATCTCCTCAGTAAATCACTGCTATTAGAATAAACACTAATAATAATAACACTCCTACAGAAAGTGGTGGAGGTTCTCCATCACTGTGTTCATCATTAGAACATCTCCAAAGTTCTCCTCATGGAGTCTAGTATTATTTAGAGTTCTCCTCAGATCAACACCTGGTTTGGTGGTAAATCAGGGCTTAATGATGGTAAATCAGGTGAGCTGCTGCTGCTGATGATGATGGAGGTGAACACATCCTCCACGCTGTGCTGGCTGGACTGGGGGGTGTCCAGGAGAAACCTGGAGGAACCGAGCTCTGTTCTTCAGACTAGCTCACCGACAAGATCTCATTACTTTCTTCAGAATGAGAAGCTCTTGTTTCTTCTTTTTACTGGATTCATATTCACCTGCATCTATTTTCTCTTACTGCGGCGAGACAGGATTTAAAAGGCTCTTTGGTTCAGGATGTATCACTTTTAAGCAATTATCATGCATCCCTTAATTATGTACAAGAACATATTATACACATGTGCAGTATGTGTTGTTACTGATGATATAACAGGCAAACATTGTCTTAACATAAGAAATTGCAAAAGCGATAAGCATTAAACTTATTAAGGAGAATTATCAACTTTCTGTGTCATTTATTTTTCATTAGTGTAAAATATATAATGGGATTCATTAATAGACTTGCATAGAGATCACAGACAGCACAAAAGTGGCAAAAAAGTGTCTGGAATTCATTATCATGGTTGATTTGCAGTTGTCTCCACATTTTTTTTTTTTGTTGTTATCCTACATTATACCTACAGCTGCAAACACAGTTATTCTAATAAAAATGGTGTTATGACCAAAATAGAGAGAGCAAATATGACAATATACTCTCTGTGCAAATGGCCAATAATCCAGCAACTGGAGACAAGCATTAGGAGTGTGAGGAAGATCATCACAATAAGCAATGAGCAATAAAAAAAAAAAAAAACAAGGTAGAGCTAGTAGGCGTATCAGTAGCATTATGTCTGTGTCAATTCAGTCAAATCCTCACCAACAGCCTGGACCGACTGTAGAAACTACACTCCACAGTTATATAGTTAACACTATAAAAACTACAATGAATATTCATACGGTCAGACTATTACAAAAACTACACTTCAGATTTATACTGGATAAAAAAACTCAATTATGCCTGTAACTCTGTAAATACTACTCTGAATATTCATACTGGATTAAAGTAACTCCATGATTATTCCTATAACTCTATAAAAACTACACTGAAGATTCATACTGGGTTAATATCACTCCACAAGTAGTACTGCCAGACTATAAAACCTACACACACTGCAGATTCATACTGGACTAAAATTTCTGTTAAATTGTTATTGCCAGACTTTATACATTGAGAATTCATACTTGACTTAAGTCAACTCATATGTATTACTGTCAAAGAAAAACACATACACACTTCAGATTCATACTGGATAAAAAATCGTCAATTATTCCTGTAACTCTATAAAAACTACACTGCAGATTCATACCGGATTAAAATCACTCCACGGTTATTTCTCTAACACTATAAATACTATTCTGAAGACTCATACTGGAATAAAGTAACTCCATGGCTATTCCTATAACACTATAAAACTACACTGCATATTCTTACTGGACTAACATTCCTTTTAAGTTTTAAGTTGATGGACTTTAAAAACTACACACATTGAGAATTCATACTGGATTTAAGTCAACTCATATTTATTACTGTCAAAAAACAAACACACATCTACACACTGCAGATTCATTCATAATGAATTAAAGATTCATAATGGATTAAAATCACCCCATGGTTATTTCTGTAACACTAAAAAATATACACGTGAAGATTCATACTGCAATAAAGTCACTTGAGAATTATTACTGTCAGACTGTTAAAAAAAACTACACTTAAAATTCATACTGGATAAAAACCACTCAATTATCCCAGTAACTCTATAGAAACTACACTTCAGATTCATACTGGATTAAAGTCACTTCATAATCATCACTGTCAGACTGTTAAAAAACTACACTTCAAATTCATACTGGATTAAAACACTCCACAATTACTGCTGTCAGACTGTAAACTCACAGAGCTCATAAGCAATGGTTTAATCACAGAAGGTAACCCAGCTTCAGTGGGGCTTTGACAAAATGTCAGTAATTCAGACAATCCATTGTGTGAGTTACTGAGTGGAGGATGTAGTTAACAGTACAGTCATTGTTATGAGGGCAGTGCGGCTGACTGGTTGGCCATTATGAGTAAACAGAACAAATTAAAGGCTGTGACATTCGTTTAGATCAGACACTGATATGTCTCTTCCACCTGACACTGTGACACACACAGAAGGGAACCGACCTGTCACTTCTCCGGCCTTTGCCTTCACACTGGACATTGTTACTCATTTATAACCATCATGCATTCACATGTATCTGCTAGCTGCTGCACATTTTGTATTTATGCTAACCACCACCTCCACTCCTCAGTGTGCAGGAGCTAGCAGATACATGTCAATAAAATCCCAGGAACATTCTGGAAATGTAGTATTGGTTTAATAGAATAGACATGACTTTCCCAGTTAGACAAACACTAACATTGGAAATGATGCATAATATTTCATGAATGCAGACATTCCACTCCGGCTTATTTGGAGTGATCATTTTTAGATGGAATAAACACTCATCAGACTCTCGAAACAGTGATGAAGCAGCATCTCAACATTCAGTAGATCATCAAGAGACTTTTACTGAAGACTTCTGCAGAATCCAGCTGGTCTTTACTTTATTTGGAGAGTCTAAGTTCAGATCTGTAGACGTTCACCTGAGAGATCACGGATCATCTAACAGCTCTAATACTGACCATCTCACCATCCTCAACCAGCTGCTGCTATAGACCTGCTGCTAAACCAGTCTGGAGCTGGAGACTAACTGGATTGGGTTAAGATTTAGGGGCCAGGATGATGGTTGGTATTAGGTTTTGGGTTGAGGTTAAGGTGAGGATTAGGGCCAGGGTGAGGGTAAGGTTTAGGTTTTTAGGCACAGTTAGTAGACTGGCTCATCCAGATTTGCTTGCTTTTCTTTTTAATCAAACTTAGCATGTCACTAAACTTGAAAGCAGGAACGGTTTGTTTTTTTCCACCTGTTTTTAAATATTACATCACCAAACAGTGAGCTTCCACATGTTTCAGTACCAGGAATCCAGATGTTTTAGCGAATTGTTGCAATCCCTTTGCTGCTATTAGTCCAGAATTTTTGCTGAATCTGTTTGGACATTCAATCACACCACAGTTCTTTCCCGTATTTGGATGTTTTTGTGCTTTATTGGCATTCACATCGGACATTAACGCTGCCACTCAGACAGTCTATTTGCTACTCAATGGCCGTGGCTGCAGTGACTCAAGCCGCCTTTGACATCGCATGCATACACTCTATAGAGTAGCACAGGTAGCAGGTAGTTTATAATAATGGATGAGTAAAACCTGTTAACTCCCCTCAGTATGTCATTTAGCCACCATGGGCTGTAGAACAGTCACAGTCGTTAGCAGAGCAGCAATGCCGTCATTATTCTGAGCTGATAGGCAGGGCAGAACTGAACTGAGCACATTGATAGGTCTACTAAACACAAAGAGAGACCAATCAGGATGCTTTTTAATTGTGAGCATAAAGAAATAAACATTACTTGAACAATTTTGAAAAACTTGACAGATTTAACGTTCTAAGAACAAAAATTCGTCACATTCAGAAATCATTCTACTAAACAGAAAAGCTAGCTGGGCTGTCGTCAGTGTGCTGAAATAATCAGTGTGTTGATTTGAGCTGTGCGATCACACGCTGATTCTCACCGGTCGTCTCAGCGCCACGCTAAACTCTGGGCGGTGGGAAGACTGAGGGTTAATAGCCAGGCGGTAATGAACGCATGGCAGACGAAGCGTAGAGAAATCTGGGAAACTGCTGCGAGTCCTTATGAGCCGCCTGTCTGCTCAAGCAGAAACATGGCTTAATTGGTCCGGTTCATCATGCTTAATTGGGTGATCGGTTAGGTGATGGACAGCTGAGAAAAGCACAGTGTGTGGAGAGTTTTAGGATGGTGGACTGGAGTCGTAGTGATTAATCTGTGCTTGTGCCAAATCATGTCTGACGGCTTGTGTTTACGGTTCAAACCGAGTCGAGTTGTTAGGGCACCTCGTTTATGTAGTTTGTGATACTATATAAAATAGTTACATACAGAGTTAAAACAGAGACCGGTTCCTTTAAGCTCCTTTATGGTGCTTTACTTTAGTAGTCTGGATGCTGGTCAACACAGCTAATTATTCAAAAACTTGCAGGACAGTGGCAGGGACATTTCGAACATTTTGGGGGTCTTATGTGACATACTGGAGGGAGGGGCCCTGACTGCCCTAAACGTTGTTCTAAACGTTTTTTGGTATGCCTAGTGCCCCCTGTTGACCACTCTGTGTTTAGCGACTGCTTATACCACTTGTATCAATGGCTCTGATGCACAAAGGCAGAAATGATATTTAGGAGGAACATTTTTTAAACTATTTTTATTCCAAGTCAATTTGGAGCATTTCTATTGGTCCATTAATCAAGCAATCAAGGAATCAAGGAACAACTGCCAGAGCTGTATTATATTACATCAAGGCAAAAAGGAGATACAAAGGGTTATGTGTATATATATATATATATATATATATATATATATATATATATATACACACACACACACACACACACACACACACACACAGACGATATGGACAAAAGTATTTGGACACCTCATTCATTACCTCTTCCAAAACCAAGGCTTTTGTTGGAGTAACTGTATCTGTAAATGGTCATTATACCTCTAATAAAGTGAGAGAAATGTTGATTCTGTGCTTCAAAAGCACTTGTGTGGAAAGGACAGATGTGTTCAAACTGCCGCCCACTCACCAGCTAATGGTCAAACATGTGCTCTCTTGTAGTATCGCTCTCTCCCACCTCTTTCCCTGTCCAACATGACTAAACATGAAGAAATTCTCATGAGCTGTGTTAGCAAGCTTGCTACAGCAAAGGTTCAGTAGGTGCTGGCTCTTAGAATAACTGAATGTCTGAATATTTGTGGATACCCCTTCTAATGAATGCATTTAGCTCTGTTTGCACCCATTGGTGTCACAGCAAATGCAAACACAGCTTGTCCCTTTTGAGAGTTTAGGCACCATGCCTAATGCCAGGCATGGGCTAAGGGGGTATAAAGCCCCCCAGCAGTAAGCTGTGGAGTGATGGATTGATGGTGCTCCATCCAATATCTTTTGGATGATCTGGGGAGTTGGGAATGATGAGGTGAGGTGGTGAGCACCCAACACCCTGACCTCAGTAGCACTCTTGTCACTGATTGCAAGCAAAACCTCACAACAATGCTCCAAAGTCTAGTACACAGAACTATTCCTCCAACAAAAGCAGGATAAGCTCTTTTTAATACCAATACAACAAAACCAGCATATGTCCCAATACTTTTGTCCATATTATATCTACAATTTTACTTGTGGTCATGATGGGGTGTTTCCAAGATCTGCCCAAGACACATATCTTCACCAGCTGGCGACAAGGATGTGATTAGTTTGACTGGCAGTGAATTTTGGGTCCTGTGACCTTTATAGCACAGTGCATCGAGCCCTTTTCACTTCAGAGCAGAGGTCATTCAGACTGACCAAACTGTGAGCAGAAGTGACAGTTTGAGAGGGAAACTATGGCCTTGTTTAAGAAGTGCCTCTGGGGTCATCTTTCCTCTCTCTCTCTCTCTCTAATTTTCTCTGTCTGTCTCCCTCTCTTCCACTTTCTGTGACCTTGCAGGAGGTGAGAGGTCTCAGAGAGGGCAGTATCACCCTCAGGTCAATGGAGCCCTCCCCCTGCCCACTTAAATGAACACATTAACCCTCGGTAGTTTGCATATGAAGACTGTGTTAATATTTGGAGTCACAACTTCAAAAGAGCTTACAAGCTTAATATAATTTTACCACACATTTTACCACAGTGCAGTAGAGTCACTGTATATGAATAAGATTCCCTTTACATAAAAAGCTGTTCATCTCAGGTCAGGACTTTTGATGCCTTTACCTATTGTCACTATGAGAATCTATCTTCATTTTTATAGTTTTTCACTTATTGGCATCATTTTAAAGATTCAGTTACTGTTTACACTTGCATTCCACCTATCCGTTTATTATCCGTTAACAATCCATCCATACTTCCATTTATCTACTGATTAATCCATACATCTGTCAATTCAGCCATCTACAGTTCAGAAATCAGAAGATATTCTGTGGTGTTCAAGTCAGGTGAGGCCACTCCAGAATTTTCCAGGAATTATAATTCCACCCATCCCACCATCTAGTCATTCATATATTAGTCCTTCCATTCATGCAACAATTTACCTGTACTTCCATCCATCCTTTAATGCAACCATCTATCCATCCATCTATGGATCAATCCATTCATGCAACAAACGATCTCTACTTCCATCCATTCACCATCTATCCATCCATCTATTAATCAATCCATAAATGCAGCAACCAATCAATACTTCCATCCATCTATCCATTTCTTAAGCCCTCCATTCATGCAACAATCTATCCATACTTCATCCATCCTTTTATGCAACCACCTTTCCATAATTCTATCTATCCATCTATTGATCAATCCATTCATGCAACAATCTATTTCTACTTCCATCCATCCATCTGTTTATGCAACCATAAAAAAAGGTTTATGCAAATTTCAATCAAAAGATTTTCTATGGGGTTTAAGTCAGGCGACTGTGACAGCTCCACAACCTTCCAGGACTTCTTGTTTGGGATCATTGTCCTGTTGGAAGGCCAAGTGATGCCCAAGCTTCAGTGTCCTCACATAAGGATTTCCTGATACTTGGTTGAATCCATATTGCTGCAGATTTCCAGAGCCAGAAAAAGCAAAGCAGCCCCAGAGCATCACAGAGCCACCACTATGCTTCACCTTAGGCAGGGTGTTCTTTTCAATGTAGGCTTCATTTCCTCCCCCTCCAGACGTATCTACTGCGGATCCATAGGCCCGAAATGTTCCAGTTTGGTTTCATCGCTCCACTGACGTTTTGGGATTCTGTTCTATTTTGCAGTAAAACTGTTCAACCATCCAGCCATGTATCCATACATCCAAAAATCCTTACATCCTTACATCCTTTCATCCTTTCATCCATCCAGAATCCCATCCAACTATTTTTAAGTGAAATTTGTCTGTATAAGTTTATCTTCATATTCTGTGGGTGGATTTTAAATAGTTTAATATTTATCCATTCATTTACTCTCAATCTGAATAGACAGCACTATCACCATAGGTCACTACAGTGTATATCTTTCTGTTGCGAGCCCATTTACTGCATCTAATTTAGCCTGTTATTCATATTTATACATCACCGACCAACTTATACAACTGTGGACCTTCGGAAATGACCCGGCCACCACTAAACATAGTAGCTCTTATTTCTTCTCTTGTAAAGATTATATGAAACTTTACAGTGGAGCTTGACCCCATACTGTTACTATAACACAACCTGAGTTACCTGTTATCATTCCCTTTGTCCTTACCAACTGGTCCTCAATAAAAGATAGCAGCAGGCACAAAATCATGATGATAGGATTCCCTGGCTTGTGCTTATCTTCTCTTGATAACACAGTGTGGCGCGTGCCCGATACATCAGCCTTTTACCTGATAAACATGCCACTGCATTCAGTTTAAAAGTCAGCAGCATTAAACGAAAGCAGTGAATGCCCTTTTATTGAAACAGTCAAATGGATTCAGAAATATCCCAGACAGGACTCATTCAAATCCATCCTCTTTATATACAGGACTAAGTGCAGCCTAGCAAAAGCTGCCCTCAAAGATGTCCTCACCAGTGGAACCAATAAAAAAACACAGGTAAAAAGGGCTTCAGATTTTCTGCTAACTGTAAAAAACTGTACAGAGCACCAAAAAAGTGATGCAAGGCGAGTAATGTCAGTAATTTGGATGGTATCTGGAGTATGGTGTCATATGAATTGCATCATTTCCATATAAATAAATTTACTACATTGACAGTTTTATCGTTAAATATGTAAAAGTTATCATTCAAGTGTTCTTTAGGAAAGTCAGTGGTTCTACACAGATAACTTAGTAATCTGATTAACCTGGTCTTCTCATTCACAAGGGAGACCTTTAGCTTATGGATCCACATGGCTACCAGATTAGCAGAATCCTAGAGAGGACGTTTCAAAAAAGTATTTGGACGCAGTCAGCTCCAGTAGACCTGACCACTGCCTCACTGAGCTCCTCAGCTTTAACTCATATATTTACTGACTGAGTCCATTCTAGTCCTGCATTTACTGTTCAAAACCTCTCCCTGTCACTTCCCAGCAGGGCCCACCACTCCATGTAGCCCATGCAGACCACTCACTGCCCTTAGGGCAGCATATTTAAATGCAAATAATATACAGCTCATCCAGCATATTAAGCATTGAATAAAGTCATTTTACATTGACAGTGAACATATATTTAAAATGCATTTGTGTTTTCAGATCATGTCATAGATCACCTGTTGCATGTCCAAATGTTTGTGGACACTTCTAATGAATGTGTTCAGCTACTTTAAGCTGCACCCACTGGCACAGCTTGTCTTGGTGCACGTATTTGTCACTGCACAGTGACAAAATGTGTCCTCCGCATTTAACCCATCTGGTAGTGAACACACACACACCTGTGTGTTAGGGGCAGTCAGTACACACACACCCAGAGCAGTGGGCAGCCAACTCCAGCGCCCGGGGAGCAGAGAGGGTAAAGGGCCTTGCTCAAGGACCCAACAGTGACAGCTTGCCCAGCCCGGGAATCGAACCCACAACCCTGTTATCGATATCCCGGCGCTCTAACCGCTCTAACCGACTCTCTGGAGCAGATCAACATCATGACCCTATTGGCACCATGCTGCCTAATAATAAAGGCATGGACTAGAGGGGTGTAAAGACCCCCAGCATTGAGCTGTGGAGCAGAGGAAGAACCATGTTCTCTGGAATGGTGGATGGTCCAGTACTCTTGGGATAAGTTGGGGAGTTGGGGATGATGAGGTGGGGTGGTGATCATCATCCAACATCCTGACCCTATTAACACTCTTGAGTGTAGAGACAGTTACTCCAACAAAAGGATGGATAAACTCTTTTAATATCTTTGATTTTAGAAGAAACAATGAAAGAGCAGGTGTCCCAATACTTTTGTCCATATAGTGTAATTGATTACTAATATTATCTCATTAGTTTTTAGCAAAAAAATTCTGTTCATTCAAATGTCGAAACCCACATAGACTGTGGGTTTCTTACATGCGCATTTTTATTATTTTTGTTTGTTTATTTGTTTGTTTATTTGTTTGTTTATTTGTTTGTTTGATTTGGGTGCTACACTAGCGCTCTCTGAAGTACTTCGAGCTGGATTTATGTATGAAATACAAATAAAGATTATAATTATTAATATATTACTATTGTTACAAACAGCTTGAACAGACTGACAGTCAGGCTCTCGACTCGAGGGGGTCTTTAAAGATTTAACAGACTGCGTGTTGCTTTATGCGCCCCTGCTGCCTGCGCTATAAGGCTGAGTGTAGCTACCTGAGCATATCAGGAGCTGCTAAGGTGTGTAAACAGAATTCTGAATGTGGACGTGAGGATGAAGGATGAAGTGTGTGTGTGTGTGTGTGTGTGTGTGTGTGTGTGTGTGTGTGTGGGATGCTGTTTGCTGCTCTCGGCTGCTACAGTGAGAGTTTCAGAAGCAGCTAAACATGCACCTGCACCGCCTCTGCAAACGTAGCAGAAAAATGTGCTCTGTTTTTTAAGCAGTGTTCATAATGTGCCATTCACACACACACACACACACACACACACACACACAGGCAAACACACACACACACACAAACACACTCATACACACACCAGCAGGCCCTAGGCAGGTGACCTATTTTTTAGACTGCTGAAAATGGTGTACACTAACATACAAGTAGAGACAGAGGAAAAGAGAGAGAGAGAGAGAGAGAGAGAGAGAGAGAGATAAGGGTAGTGGGAGACAGGGAGAAACAGAAGAAAGAGAGGGAGACAGCAAAAGAGAGATGAGCGTAAAGAGAGAGAGACAGGGAGGAACGGGCGGGAGAGAAAAATAGAAAGAGAGGCTAAGGCAAAATGGGAGTATGAGAGAGAGAGAGAAAGAGAGAGAGAGAGAGAGATAGAGATAGAGAGAGAGAGAGAGAGGTGAGGTGAGGGGAGATAGAAAATGAGAGAGAGAGAAGTGAGGGTAGAGGGAGTGAAAGAGGACATGAAAGGAGAGGAAGAGAGAACGAGAAAAAAGAGAGAAAGCTAGAGAGTAAAGGTGGGAGGGGAGAGAGAGAGAGAGAGAGAGAGAGAGAGAGAGAGAGAGAGAGAGAGAGGAAGGGACAAAAGAAGGGTAGTCATTCTATCGTCCACCCATTCATGGGCATCTCTGGACTGTGGATTAATTACCCTGTGTGGGAACCAGAGCTGACTGTGTGACACACACACACACACACACACACACACACACACTCCGGCCTGTGTTAGCATCAATAATACATTTTTCTGTCTCTCCATTTAATTTGCACACGAGTCCCCATCTCACGTCACCCGCACTCCCAAAAACACGACAGAGAGGAGAGACACCTGATACGGAGACACAGAGACAACTTATACCATACACAGTCACACACACACACACACACACACACACACACACTACTTGTTTTCATAGAACATCAGGACGTGGGGTCATATGTGCAGTAACTCCTACAGCTGTGTGTATGTTAATGTGTGTGTGATATATATTGCATAATGTACCTACGGGTCAGGGCAGCATTCTAACCAGTTCCTCCCTCAGTTATGAGTAAATCAAATGACTATACATATTATATTACATTTTAAATGCAGTCTTAGCAAACTTGATGGCAAATGACACATTTAGTAGATTTTCTGAGTGTAAATAAGTGAGTAACTTCTATGCATTTTGTTTTTGCACATTTTAGGCATACATTAAACATTTTAACATTTACTTTTGCACACAGCAAATTTATGTACACGTCTAATTGGCAGAGGGGGTGCCCAAATGTTTGCATAAAGCTATATATATATATATATATATATATATATATATATATATATATATATATATATATATAAAGAAAATATAATATAATAATCCTTATAAGGACTATATAATTGCTATATAATACCAATATATGGGTTAATAATAATAAACTACATATGCATTATGTAATGGTATTAAGTAAAAGCATGCATGTCAATATGCAACACACACACACATACACACACACACACACACACACACACTTACACACACATAATATTAGCACAAATATAGAATTTGAGGGCAAAGTAATTACTCACTAAAGTGAAAGACTGTATATATATATACATAGTTGTTCCGCTTTAATTGTAACAAATTACAACACATTTAATAACAGTGTTACTACTGCTAATGTATTTACAGTTACAGATGGATTACAGCAGGACATCAGTTTACATAACAATTATTACCCTCACTTTATTACACATCTATAAACACAGAGAGAGCGTGTTATTACAGCTATTCAGATATATTTCTGTAATTACAGAAGTTCAAACTAAAGTTGAACATGTGTAATTACACAATCTATCACTCCTGTAATACTTATAGAACAGTGAAATAATTGGGTTGGTTATTAATGTGTAATAAACAGTTATTACATACAATTCAAACTTCAGAGAAATGGGGTCTTTTTATCGATCCTCTAGTTTAGGGTCATTTTTAGAGCGTTTCTGTCCTAATAGTATATGAAAACTGGTACACGGCTCTTCAAACACACACACACACACACACACACACACACACACACACACAGTGTGGGTAGTATCCCCTCTCCACTTCCCCCTACTAATGCTGCAGGCTGACAAATTGATTCTGCCTTAATGTGCTTCTGCAGCTGCATGAGAGCAAAAAGGCTGGCGAATGGAGAGATGTGATCTGTGGGAGAAGGGCAGAGAGTCCGGTGTTGCTTTTCTCGGTTTCTGGTAAAGGCAGATGTGCTCACAGGCTTTATTTATTTATTTATTTATTTAGAATTTTCTTTCTTTCGGGTCTCACTCTCGCGTCAGAGAGCTTACCTGTAGTCATGGATTGTCACCGCTGTGTTTGACCTTGCACGTCCAGCCATGGTTGACCATTGGGCAGCAGCTGGACGCAACCAGACAGGTGGACGCGACGCAGGTAGGTCACCTGATCTCACCAGGTCTACTGCCTAACAGGTGTGTTTAGAAGGCAGGAAGGTGAGGAGAGTGTAGGGCAGGGTAGGTATGGGGCTCGTGTAGCTTTGCGGTTTTGCTTGTCTGTCTGCTCCTGTTGTGTAATCCAGAACACGGCCAAAGACAGAACCAGCAGAACTTCTGCACCGGGTCTGAAGTTGGTTCTGACCAATCCATCACACTCTTTCACTTCGGACTGAACCAGCGAGGGGATGAATTAACATTAATAACAGTGATGATGGATGGCTTCTCAGGATGGGTTCGGGCAGGCACCCGCGAGAGTTGACGTACGGACGCGAGGATGAGCTGTAATTACGCTATGCTAATGTTATTGTGGGTTTGAATGTGTTTTAAGTATGTTCAATTCATGTCATCTCACTTGACATATACGGACAAAAGTATTTGGACATCTGCACATGCGTTTTTTCTAAAATGAAAGGTATTGAAAAAGGTTTATCCTGCTTTTGTTGGAGTAACTGTCTCTACTGAAAGCAGAAGGCTTTCTACAAGATTTTGGAGGAGGATTGCTGTGAGGATTTGATTGCATGTAGTGACAAGAGCATTAGTGAGGTCAGGATGTTGGATGGTCTCCACACCACCTTATCTTCATCTCTCCAACTCATCCCAAAAGTAATGGATGGAGCTTTATACCCCTCTAGCCCAGGCCTGGCATTAGGAATGGTGTCAATAGGTTCATGATATTTATCTGCTATTTGCAAAGAGAAGTCTGGTTGGTAGTTTGGCTGGTAGCTGGTTTTAATGGTCCAAGTGGTTCAAAAGCTGGTCATTTAGGGTAAAACACACCATGGTTTATACTGGTAAGCTAGTTGGTTAAATTGCTAGAAGGACTAGCTTGTCTATCAGGATGATTCACTGGTCACAGTGATTGACTACTTTAGTAATGCTGATTGACCAGTTTGGACGTGCTGGATGGACATACTAGTGGATCAGTGTGGTCATGCCTGTCATTCTGATCAACCAGCTTGGTCATGATGGGCATGCTGGTCAACCAACTTGGTCATGATGGTCAACCAACTTGGTCATGATGGTCATGATGGTCAACCAACTTGGTCATGATGGGCATGATCGTCAACCAACTTGGTCATGATGGTCAACCAACTTGGTCATGATGGGCATGATCGTCAACCAACTTGGTCATGATGGTCAACCAACTTGGTCATGATGGGCATGATGGTCAACCAACTTGGTCATGATGGGCATGATGGTCAACTAACTTCCCACTTGGCTTAAAAAATGTATCCAGTATGAACTGGTTTTAAAAGGAAACAATCTGAACTCAATCTGAACTCATTTCTTCTGATCATGGGACGCATTATAGTTCTTGGTGCAGGCCTGTTTAATAAGCTCAGAAGAATGATCTGGAGCTCAGCCTGTCTAGTCTGGCACCTTTACCTGAACTTTACCTTCCACGGCCCATCAGGACTTCATTTAATAAGAGAGAAATGGTCTCCACAAGAAAAAAAAATCAGAAAAAAGAAAAATCAAACCAATCAAGTCTTGTTGAGAGCTCAGATATATTCTGTTATGCCATCATCATAACGCTCTTACCAATTTCCAAGGTTCCAGTGTTTGCCCAGGAGAACCTGAGCAATTAGCCGTTGGCGTGGCTCGCTTCAGAGATGTGAACAAACAAACTACTGCTTTATGCAGCCAAAAACCAATTTAGCCGGCCCTTAGTGAACGGCTTTTCAGAGTCGGCAGCCTATTCTAATCTTTCATCATCCTCACTCTTACCAATTTCCAAGGTACCAGCTTAGAATTAATTGCTTATTAAATCAACATTAACCCTGTGACCCCATTTGCTGCCAAACAGAATGGCTACGCTGGAGCTGAAAAATTGGACGGAAACATTTCCTTTCACCTCACTTCCACCTGCACAACAACACCATGGCATTCAAGTGGAACGAGCGGTTCTCCAATGCAGCATTGAGTTTCTTCAAAGAGATAAATGTTGTGACTTTCACAAGAAACAGTTGCACCCCTTCATGATAGGGCGACGCTTCTATAGAGCGTATGACGGTTTCAGTGTGTTTATTAAAGGTTTTTAACATCATCAATAATCAGTTCTAACACATAAATAAAAATGTCTATAGTGAACTGTTGCTTTCCAAACAGTGACCCACAGTCCTCCATAGGGTTAAAGCTCAGATGTTGCAGTTTCCTGATCTTACTGTGGGTTCTCCATCAATCAGGGTTTTGATTGGTTAATAACTTACTACAGTTGAACCCCAAAAGAGCCTTAATTCCTCACTAATGATCATTTGATCCACTACATTTACATAAGAAGAGACTACATTCTCTCATCCATTCAAAGCTCTCTCAATATTGCTGAGCTTCACATTTTCAGCATGATTGATCTTTATGTTTGGATGATGTCTTTGTTCACTTTGCAATAAGACCCTTTTTTGGTGTTTTTAAGTGTTAAGAACTCATCAATAGATGGACATAGATCTGAGATTAGTTCGATAGTAGAGAATTGAGAAAGGTCTGCTGAGGCTGAGAGGTTTAACACTGACTGATAGAGGAAACAAAGGAAGAAAGGGAAGCAGAAATCTGAGCTCTAACAGTAGATATGAATATCGGCCCAGTGTTTGGTAAAAGACCATGGTTGACCTTCTAATTTGTGTTATAACTGCTCACCAATGATTTATTAGGTGTTTATAACCTTATTTAGAACTGTTTTATTTTAACTTGTCAACAAAAACCTAAAAAACATCCATTATAATAACTAATTAAAAGAATACTTAAGTATATTTTTGTAATTCCTCCTGTTTTTGTCATCAGATATTCTGAAATAAATGTATTTAGTATTCTACTATTCACAAACAAGCATCACTGTTTGCATTGTACATTTACGCACATTACTATAACCAGGTCTGCAGTCCGCGCTAAGCTGAACATTATAACCAGCTGTAAACGTGACCTGAACTCTTCATTAGTTCCTTTGGCTTAATTAAGTCACTGTCAAGATTGATCAGCTCAGTTTTAGCCGGGCTCATTTGCAGTTAGCCTGGTGACCCAGCATGGGGGTAACGGTTGAATTGGCTGATCAGCGCCTGTGTATTAGATGTGTGTGTGGTCTTGCTGTTAATTGACCCCCAGGCCAGGTCAGTAATGAGAGTCTAGAAAGAGTCTAGAAAGAGCAATCTCTGTTTATCTGAGATAAGCCTTCCCACCAATAACACGCCTTCAAATCCTTTTATCAACATCAACACGTGTTGTTGTTGTCAGTTAATGGCGCATTGTGACAGATTGGCCGCTCAGAGTCGGATCAGGGGCAGTTTTTTACAGGTTAAAGGTAAAGAATATCCTGATTATGTAAATCTAAACACAAGAGCAAGTGGATTTTGGATATGAAATACAGGGAGAAAAAGCAAAACTAGTGTTTTCCCGCTGTGATGGTGAGCGACAGTTGGCGTGAGAAGCCCATTTGCTGCAGCACACTGAGCGGAGCTTTTAGAGCTAATCCGCCACTTTCCAGCACTTTTCAACATGCAAGCAATTAGAAGCATCTCTTCAGTGCTTGTGAATGAGCATGCACGAGAAAAAACCTCTAGCTGATGCACTCACATAGGGGATATTTTGTAAAGCAAGTCTCCGTTAGCTGGATAACATCAAACCAGAGGTGAAGACTGTCCAATTGCAATGACTTAGGTCTCCTCAGTTTGGGCAGCCTTGACGATTTTTGATGTAATTTGATATGAATGATTTTTGATTTGGAAAAAAATTAATCAACAACATTAAAAAGGGAGAAATCCTTGCACAATATAAATCAGATACAACATAACATATTTTGGTTTGTCCAAAAATCTATTTAGGCACATTTGATCTTTGATTTTTATATAGACATAGAGCATAAACAGCTTAAGAGTTTCCAGTGTTCCAGCTCACGTCCAATGTTAGAACTGTAGGATTAAAG
The DNA here is from genome assembly GCF_030463535.1 of Salminus brasiliensis. Classification (NCBI taxonomy): domain Eukaryota; kingdom Metazoa; phylum Chordata; class Actinopteri; order Characiformes; family Bryconidae; genus Salminus; species Salminus brasiliensis. Next base: position 34,430,559 of record NC_132896.1, read on the forward strand.
GGCAAGTTTTAGTAGTCGCTAAAAAAATTAATTAATTCATTTTAATGCAGATTTTAAAAGGTTTATGTCAAAAACTAGTATATTTATTGAAGTAGAAATTGAAATATTCACATAATTTAATAGAAATAGTACTTGTTTATATTTTGAGGGATTGTAAGGTCTCTCAGAGCCATAGTTACAGTAATGTCCAGTACAGTTCATGCTTGGAGACTGGGGATGTTAAAGTGCTTCATTATGATGCTCTATGCTCCACCAAGATGGAGATGCAAATAATAATTCTTCCGTCTTCAGGGTAAATCTTGAGAAAACTCTGTCCATTTACCTTGAAGATTGGTGAGTAAAGTTGCCATAGGAACACGAGAAGATGACTAAGAGTATGCCCTACTTGTATATGTTTAAATACATAAAAAGTCCATGAACATTTATGATGCGTTAGTTTGAGACCCATGCTCTTCTACAGGCCTTTGATCTGGACTACATTAGTGTTTGTAAATAGTATTCATTATATTTTTTACACTTATAGTTGATCATTTCCATCAACATTTTTACATTTAAATAGGTATTGAAATATGTAATAACATGATTACATTTAATTGTGTAATTTTATTATAATAATGTCATGCTATTACATTCGAATTGTATAGTAACGTGAAAGTAATATCTTTTAGCATCTATGAATAAAATTATCTAGTTAATTAAGAAATCCTGATAGCTTTTATGCTCGCAATCTCAATCCAACGGTCTTAACTCTCCCCTTTAAACTCTAGCACAAAGATGCAATGATCAACCCTAAAGCTTAAATGATTGTATAGCCATTTAATTTCCTAGATTTTGTGGCGTTCCACAGGGTTCTATTTTAGGCCCTAAGTAAATTATGATAGGTGGGCCTACCTACAGGGTTTAAAAGGTTTAAGGAGTTAACCTGTGTCTGAGAATCTGTCCATTCGAATGTTCTTTGCACATATTTTATGGTTAATTATGTCTTTTGAACATGATCTTGCTCTGCCTCGGTGAGATCCATCATTGACTATGCTGAATCATGGTCTGTTGTTTGTGTGTCTTGGCCCGTGTTGTGCATTATCTCTGGTGTTGACCTCGGGGAGAGATTTGATCCTCTGCAGATTGGCAAGCTAATATGGCTGTGTAACCTCACACCTATGCGGAGGGCTGCTGAATGGAAGCCGTGGAGGTTTATTTTAGTCTCAGCTGGTGTGTGTTTTTAGTTTTTCGCTCTGTGCGTAGTGACCTTTTTGCTTCACTGCTGTTTGAGAAGCTTAGCGGCTCTGCGAACGCTCTTTATGTGTGTGTTTAGCAACATCTACATCTAATCATACACCTGCGCTCGCACCCGGGGTACTAAACCTTTTTGCACCAGCATTCAGGTGCGAATAGGATTCATTCCACAAACCTGAACACACAGTTTATGAGTGATGTGTTTCTGTCTCTCATGCATATGGATGCATTGGAGGGAGGATTGCATAAATAATAGCTATAGACATTAGGAGTGTGGGTGATTACAAAGTCTGTTCAGGTTTGGAAAGTTTGGAGAACTGCTTTTACGAACAAGTCTACACCACGCTTTCTCTTCCCACGGCCAGTTCTAAAGCAGTATTATTAGCAGCTCTATGAGATTAAAAGCAGAATGTATAAGAATTTAGCTTCTATAAATAAATTGATTAAGTTATAAGTTAATGAGTTATTAAGCACATTGCTTGAAATGAGAAATAAAGATTTATTAAGAGTATTTTTTTGTTTATTTGTCCTGTTTAGTGTAAAACTGACACTGAATAATGTTAAAATATGCTGCATTGTAGTTGTACTTGTAAATTAATAAATTGATATAACCACTAGGCTACTTAAATATACAGGACCAGACCTTGGTTTGAGAACATTTTGTTTTCTAATTGAACCTTATTGAATTTTACTTAAATAATATATATATATATAATACTCTAATCTATGACACCACTTAACTAACATAATATTCTGTGTAATAAATTAATCTTTAAGTTTTTGATAAGTTTTTTGATTAGTAATTCCTATGGCATTGTCTTCCCATATCCTCAAACAACTCTTGGACATGGCTTGAACCCTGTTGTTATGGTATGTGGAGCTTGGAGGAGGGTGTGGACGTAAAGTCAGGTATTTATTCAACAAAAAACATAGAGGGCATAATTTAAATACTGAACCTAACAAACTACACAAACTAACAGAACAAACAGACTAAACAAACACAACAAGTACCAAGACTAACAAAGAAAACAAACACTGAAATTTAACTAAAAACACAAGTAAACAGGCCAAGCAAATACTTATACAGAGAGACAACAAGGACTAATAAAGGGGTGTGGCTACAGAGTTAGGACAGACAAGACCTACTGGAGAGCACATGGTTACACAAAACAGAGGCAGGCAAGGCAGAACAAGGGCAGGTATTATTATATTATTATTATTATTATTATTATTATTATTAATCACCAAAGGCCTGATCCACCATTCATTCTTTGTCTTTGTGTTTGTGAGTCTTTGTGTTTGTGTACTTGATACTGATTTCAGCTGAGTCTTTCCGCTGAGCTTCTTTCTGGGGATTGTTAATGGCGGCCTCAATGCATGTTGTGCTTTATGCTTTTGTGCTGACATTTCTGAGAACACATGAATACTAATAATGAGCTCTGGAAAAGAATCGTCCCACTGTCTCAGAATTCAGCATGGCATCTCAGGGATGAAGTAGGTCAGCTCCTGAGCTTTGTACAGGATTATGTGTGTCTAGCTGGCTGGATTTTCTCTGCAGCGACTCCTGAATTATTAAGAGCTGCTCTTCATCAGTGACGAAGTCATTTCACAGGCTAGGCACTAAGGTGATGTCATGCTGAACTTCTGAAAATTTACATCTGGGAATGGGCTCCAGGCTGTGCTTAAAAAAAACAAAGATCCACAATAAGATTATTAAACTGGATCAACAAACCAAACCCAGAACTAAGATTAGCTAATTGTACCCCGCTCAGGGTACTTCATGTAAATCATCTACTGTTTTGATTGCAGACTGATCAATACTTGGTCTCAAAACTGCTCTGTTCAAAGCATCCATCTACACCATGTATCTAAATACCTGTAGGCACCTGATCCTTCAACCATTTTTCTGAAATCAAGGGTATTAGCTGAGATTGCCCACATTTGCTGCAGTAACAGCCTCTACTCTCCTGGAAAGGCTTTACACTAGGATTTGAATGCATTCAGCCCCACAAGACTGACAACATCAGTGAGGTCAGGTACTGATGTTTGGAGGCTGCTGTTGTTTTTGTTTTAAATGGCGACTGAAGACCCATCTCTTCCAAGAGTCCTTGAGTGAAGTGTGGTGATGAGTATTGTGTCTCCAGACTAACTTCTGTATTTAGTAGCATCTAAGCTTACAGGGATCTTTCAGATCCTAGCCAATACAAACTAGCGAACAGTAAAGCACTTTTGTAAGCTACTCTGCTAAATGTCTTAAATGATTATTTAAATTACTTAAATGATTAGTTCTGACACTCAAACTCATCCCAAAGGTATTGGTAAAGGATGGATCTCCATCATTACTCCAGAGAACACAGTTACAGTGCTCCACAGCTAAGGGCTGTATAGCCCACACTCTGCAACTGGGCTTGATCACTTTAGGCTCAAGTGCTAATGGCTTCTATGGAGATTGTACAAGCTGTGTGTGCAACTGAACATACACTACATATCAGGTTATTATTATTATTTTTTTTGTAGGTTGTAGATCAGCATTTTTTGACGGATAAACCGAAAACGGTCACCATGTAACTGCCATAGCCTTTGTATTTGTAATAAATGGCTTAGAACCAATGACATAGCTCTGATTTGTTGTATTTACCAATTTTTCAATGTGGTTGAAAGCCTTGAGAGTCTTGAAGCATGAGCTGAAAGCATGTTCTACAGGAGATTACAAACAAGTTCCCTGTCAATTACTGCTCCAAAGCGCCCAGCACCTGCACATAAAATCCATGTTTACGCTTTAATACTGGATCCGTTGCCGCCATGCTAATACATATTAACCCGTCTGAGCTTCGCTGGTTCGTATAGGCTGTTTGGTCTAATGGGTAGGGCGTATGGTTCACGAGGCAGTGGCGTGGTAATAGGCTTTCCTCTGCAGAGTAACCTTCACAGTGTGGGGACTGCAGATTACAATTCAGAAATAGAGGAGAAATGACTGATCTCATTTCTTCCTTTTCCTGCACCACTTGTGAGACCCCCTCCACCCTTTTCCTCTCTCTCTACATCTCTCTTGGTCTCTCTCTCTCTCTCTGTCTCTCGTGCACACATCAGCCCACACGCCGAGCAGCCCTACTCTGAGTGTAGAGCAGCAGTGCTGGAGGATTGATCTGTAGCGGGACCTCTAATCGCCCGCTTGATTGCAACGAGCGAGTGGATGGCGAGGATCATTGCAGCGTTTCCCAAAGACGCCCACCGTATGCCCTGATTATGCAAATGGCTTCCCGGCAGAGCCAATCAGCATCAATCCTCAGTACGGGCGGACGGCAAATGGGTCACCTCGTTAGAAAACCGCGTCCTCTTGCCTGTCTGCAGTCGCACTGGAACAGTTCGGCTTTCGCTGTGTCGAGTTTGTAGAAACAGTAGAGCTAGATTATTGGAATTTATGGTTGATTTTTGCAGCGATTAAAGCAACATTATGTAATTTTTTTAGCGTAAAACATCAGCTTCATCATCTATTGCCTGTAGGAGGGAGAATAGCGCTGTTGTTGTTGCTGCTCTGGGCTTGGCATGCTGCTAACTGCAGTATGTAACTTTGGAGAAGCGAGCAGATCAATGCTTGCAGAAACCGAGTCATATTAGTGTTGAGTCATGTAGTATTACTCTACCGCCTCAGTCCACATGCTTCTACTGCTTCTACACTTCTATAACATTTACATTTACGGCATTTAGCAGACGCTCTTATCCATAGCGACTTACAAAGTGCTTTACTGTTTACCCAAGAAAAACCTCAGCTAGTTAGAATAGACTAATAGTTCAAAGATACCTCTAAGCTTTAGACATTACTAAGCCCTAGTCAATAAGGTGACCATAGTACTCTACTATTCGTCCAAGTCCTCTCAGAAGAGGAGGGTCTTCAGTCTGGGTTTAAAGACAGTGAGCGTTGGACTCTGCTGTTCGGACACCCAGGGGAAGTTCGTTCCACCACTTCGGTGCAGGACAGTAAAAAGTCTGGGCGCTCGTCTTCCGTGGATCTTAAAGGATGGTGGGTCGAGCCGAGCCGTACTTGAAGCTGGAAGGGTTCTAGGTGCGGATCGGCTTTTAACAATTGCCATCAAGTACGGAGGGGCTGGCTGGTCCAGTCTTGTCTTTGTAGGCCAGAGTCATGGTTTTGAGTCTGATGACCTGGGCAGCAGCTACTGGAAGCCAGTGAAGAGAGAACGCAGCAGTGGAGAGACATGGCTGAATTTAGGAACGTTGAAGACGACCCGTGCCACTGCATTCTGGATGAGTTGCAGGGGTCTGATGGTGCGCAGAGGGAGACCAGCCAGAAGAGAGCTGCAGTGGTCAAGTCTCAAAGTGACAAGAGACTGAACAAGCACCTGGGCGACTCTCTAGAGAGGAAGGGTAACTCTCAGCTTGTCCAGAAAAATGTCCAAGGCCTCTGATTGTAGGAGGAGATGCCAGTTTTCCACAGAATTGCTTTAACTCTTGAGTTATTTCTAGCATTTTGCTTTCTGTTGGATTTACACTACAGTTAAGTTAAGGCTTTTTTTGGTTCCCTAAAGCAGTGTTTCTCAACCCTGCCCTGCACATTTCAGTGCGTCCCCTACTCCCAACACACCTGATTTAACCAATCAGCTCATTAACAAGCCCTTTCAGAGTTGCAGGGGGTGTGTTAAAGCAAGGAGTCCATTGAAATGTGCATTGTTGTAAATGAGAACCTCTGGAATGTTTGAAGAACATCTAGAAATGATATTTACTACACTGGCATGTGATCTAAGCAAAAATGGCTCTGTGTAGTATTTAAAAAAAGGGAAATAGTGGAACACTTTTAGTCCACGTCTTTGGTTTTCCACCAAACTACAGAACCCTTAAACCAGGAAAGAAGAAACACTTAAGCATCCACACTGCTGTTTAAGTGGTCATTTTGAAGATTGAAAAAAAACTCAAACCTTTTTTTTAAGGCACCAGAATGTTTCTTTAGTTGCTTTGCCAAGAAAATCCTTTGTGACACCATTACAAAAAAAATCAGAATTAAAATGCACATTTTTTTCTCCAGCTTACAAAGAGAAACGTTTTCTAAATGTGTTCTCGATTCTAACACTATTCTGTGCTTGTTACAACGATCTATGAATAAAACGTAGGAGGTGTTATTATGTGTGTATATCCCACACAAGACCAGAAAGGTTTAAGAAACCTCCTAATTACAATCAAACCATGTAGATCTTAAGAGCTTAAGTCAACACACAGCATCCATGGGACTCCATAAGGGCAAGTACGGCTGAGCAGATGGACCCAAACTCGTCCTGGCATGTGATTGACATCTGAGTCTCTGTAGACTAGCCCAGAATGGCGGAGAGAATGAGATTTCTCAGTCCAATTGGTAACAAGCGGTATGGTAATCCACATCATCTACCTTCAGAACGAAAACACCCTCAAAGCAAAGCAAACCTCAAAGCATAGAGGCGATTCCTTGAGCCCTGAGACTGAACAGCCCGCTCATCAGAAGAGACAGGGACACGCTCTGCACTTTGCTTTTCGAACGCAGAAAACGCTCAGGCCCGCAGGACCCTGTCTCATGATTTTACACAGTGACTGAACAAGGCAATATATTACCTTTAAATTGCGTTCAGCAGCATTCAAAGTAAATATTGCGCATTGTGTCAGCTCCATCGACTCTGCCGAGGAAGGCGGCTTGGCTTCTTTATTCCAGGCGGGAGAGGGAAAGATCCATGGCCTAAATACTTTCGGCTCCTGTTTAGATGTCCCCCTCTCCGGTGTGCAGTCGATAAGGTAGCGGGGAGGGCTAGCTGCCAAGCTAAATGTGCTAAATAAACAGACTCCACTCAAGTATCCATTGTGAGTGGGGTTCAGCAAGGGAGAAAAAACACTTATCGAGGCAAAGTGAGGAGTGGATGGATATAAACTAAATGAAGCATGGCTATTGATTGTCGTTTTCACCCGCTCCCACGCTCTCCGGCAGCTCCGAGGGTCTTGCTATCAACTAGCATGGCTCATTGTTCACACCCTGCTAATAAAAGAAGGATATAGGCCCCATCAGCACTGACCTGAAATATTGCATACACACAGTAAAATCACCACAGTTAGATGGAAGCCTGCAGAGATGTACTGACTCTAATGTAGGTCTGAGGCAGTTACCGGACCATTGGAGAGGTGATGTGTAGTTTGTGAGGTGAATGTGCTTCACTCATATTCACCCATTTAATCCAGAGATAAAACATTTCAGATCAATTTGTCTATTTTAATAATGCGATTCCTACTCCTCCAGAACTCGTCTGTTCAAAGGGGGGTTAAGGCCTTGCTCTTTTGCCCTCAGATTGCCCGAAATGCCCCCAGTGTTCGTCAGTGTGTGTATAATAATTGTGTTTTATGTGGCCATTCTTTGAGCTCCATTTCAGCGAGGTTAGGTTCAGAGAATAGATCTTAGTGGGTTGGTTCCGGCTCCCTGAGCTTCAGAGCTCCTGTGAACCCCTTCTGGGGCAGTACCAGAGATTTATACTCAGTACTTCTGACCTAAAATGAGTTCCAGTGCTGTGCATCGCCATTACACTGGAGATTTCATTGAAAGAGAACCGATTGTCTCCTTAAGAAAGCAAGGCAGTTCAAAAATTTGGCAATTTGAGTGAGTTGGGTATTTTGAATAACAACCTAATATAATAATTGGCAGTGGGTGGCGCTAATAACTTGTTAAACACTAGAGATAGCTAAACAACCATTACACACGTCTATACTTAACAGAAAAATTTTGATTTGTTTGATTTGTAGTTATTTTAGAACTCCTTCAGAAAGTATCCCAGCGCATCCAACAATAAGGGTAGCATTGGGCTTCATTTATACAGTGGTAGAAACACAGTAGCTCACAGAAAGCTCCAATTCCACCCACTGGTCACTCTGGAAATCGGAGTACAACAGAAGTGAGACAAAGACAAACACCAAAAGCAGACAAAACTTTAAGTCAGATACGGTTCGGTTCCTGGTAGCGTTCATGATTCTGATGGAAGGCGCCCTCGCCTCAATCCGAAGCATGTTTATACAGCAGTCCGTGATGAATATATGCATCAAGTAGATTGGCACGCGGCCTTCCACATTGACCTCCTTGGCGAAATAGTAATTTCAAATCCTCGGCATGATAAGGGTATGATCCTTGACAAGTCTGTAGAAAGAGGAGGACCTCTTAAGATCAAGGTCAGCTCCAGTTCAAAACAAAATTATGCTTTCCCATCTGATCTGAATGCATTAGGAGATGTTTTCTCATCTCTTGTCAAGCCTTTGGGGCACACCGTTGTAGGTCCTGTTGTTACAATTGTGTGGCGTAACCTTTCACTATTCCCTCCACGCCGCTGCCTACTAATGATCAAGCAAAGCCTTTCCTGTTCAGAAACCCTGCATAGCAACGAGGGCTCAGTGCCTGGAGCCAGGGGAAAACTCTTTCATGAATAGAAAACTAATGTCTGAGGTGTTTGTTCTGTTGTTTCTGTAATTCAGTGCTGATGGAAGTTGGTGGATATCTAAAGTTTGAATAGAAAATGTTGTGTATGGTTTTTTTTTTTTACATTTGCTTTTTTACATTTATTTTTATTTATTTATTTTTGCTTAAGATGTCCAAAAAAGATGTGCTTGTCCTTTTTTGAATAGATGGTAGTGTTGCTCTCTGAGCTTAATCTGCTTACTTCAGCAGATTCAGGGCTGAAAAGACCTACAGCTGGTTGGGAAAGAGTGCATCTCTCTGGGGATCTTGATTTCGGTCGACTTGCATAGCAAAAAAATGGCAGGAATTTGAATGTCCTACATTGAAATAACGTGATCTGTCTGTTTAACCTAAAAAAAACTAGTAATTCAACTGGGGTTCTTCAACTCTAGTAAATACTTTAAATGAACCATTTTTGTAATTTAAAGTATTTATTTCAGAATCTAGTTCAACTACTTGTTTCCACAGTGGACATACAGACTCAACATGATGCATCAGTTCATGTGTCCTTGCATTTAGCAGTAATTGTGTACACTTCATTATTTATTATGTAGGAAAGAAGTCCATATTTGTCCAACTGTCTCCAAATCAAATCAGTCCATAGCATTGCTTTTATCTGCACGTTGTTAAAAGGACAATATCCCTGAGGAACCCTTACAAGTTCTCCAATGCAAAACTGTGGAGAAACCTCTTAAGGTGCTTTAAGGAACCCTCAAGAAAAGGTTGAAAAGACGGCAGCCTTTGCAATGAGCTGGAGTTCATTTCAGTACCTTAGGAGATACCTCCACAGTTTTGCTTTGAAGAGCTTCTAAAGGTTTCTCAAGGATCTTGTCCTTTTAACACCATGCAGATAAAAGCAATGCTATGGACTGATTTGATTTGGAGACAGTTGGACATTGGACAAATATTTCTACATAATACATAATGAAGTGTACACAATTACTGCTAAATGTAACAAGCAATTGAACTAGATTCTGAAATATATATTTTATATATAAAAAAATGGTTAATTCAAAGTATTTATTGGAGTTGAACCCCAGTTCAATTCCTTGCTGCAACCTAAAAAGTGTTGTTTTGTTTTTTTTTTTTGTTTTTTTTTGTAGTTCCTTAAGAATCTGGTCTTTTTATCACCATAGTTACAATCAAGACAGACCTCATGCATGGATTGTGCTTAAATTGTCTCAGCTCTATAAACAGTATCAGCATCAGGCTGAGCACCATGACCACACATTCAATGCCACCTGCAGCATATCTGAAGAGAAAAATGACTGACAACACTGACAGGCGGGAATGGCAGTTGTGTCGCAGGAGCTTCGTTGTTTGTTTGCAGAAAGCACTTTTTTGTCTGATATTCTCATGCCTCCTCTGACGCTTCTACTAAACCCAATGATTTCTATAACTTTATTTGTGTGAGCTCAATTTCACCCCACAATGCTGGCGTGTCCTGGACTGCTCCGCCGTAACAGATGCTTCAAAATCGAATATAGATTCAAGTGAGCAAGACAGGATGCCTGATGAATCTCAATTTGCTGGCACTCATAACTCACAGTTGCCTCCGTAGCCATGAGCTGGAATGGGAGGGCTAGAGCTTGCCAAGCTGTCACTCCACAGACAGACGAGGACTTGAAACTGACATTAGAGATATATATCATTCAAATAATACAGGAGTGAATTATGTGGCTTCGGTAACTCAGTTATCAAACACACTGACCATGAAATAGTAACTGCGGTCTGAATGTGGAGAAATCTCTGTAGGAGGATGTTTCTGTGAGAATAGAATTACCAAAATACATTTTACATTTTACCACACCTTAATCTGCTCCCAGCGCTCCCCAACACATTACTCAGGCATTGTCTATTTTATATTATACCACTCGTTTTTTGCAGATTAATTTCTGTGGTAAAATATAACAAATGAATGAATGAGTGAATAGCTGTATAAATCCTGAGACTGTAAAAAAAGAATAGACCATGAATTACTGAATGAATGAATGAATGAATGAATGGACAGATGAATGAATGGATGAAAAGATGGTTATACAAATCCAAACATAATAGCTTTGATTGATTGAATGAAAGAATGAATAAAAAATGAAGTCAAACATAAAGTCAGGCACTGGGAAAATAAATGGGTCAAAATGAATGGATGGATGAATAATTCAATACATAAATTCATAAATGAATAAATAAATGTAATACAAAACAGAATAGCATATAATTAATTAATTAATTAAGTCAAACAAGGCTGTGTGAGTGAGTGATTGAATGAATGAATGAATGAATGAATGAATGAATGAATTAATTAATGAATTAATTATTGAATTAATTAATTAAGTCAAACCAAATCTAGCAATGTGGGGAAAAAATAAATTAAAATAATCAGCGAATGAATGCATGAATGAGTGAGCCAAACAAGGTCCGGCAGGTCCGTGGAAGAAATAATAGAACAAAATAAAAGATTGAAAGAATGAATGAATGAATGCTTATACAGAGCCAAGCATAACGTATAGCATTGAATGAATGGATGAAGTCAAACCAAATCTGTCTCTGTGGAAAAATGCAATAGGCCAAAGATGAATGAATACATGAATGAAGTTAAGGAATAAATGAATGAATGAATTATGAATGAATGAATGAATGAATGAATGATCGAGTCAAACAATGCCAGGCAGGTCTGTGGAAGAAATAATAGAACAAAATGAATGAAGGAATGAATGAATGTTTATACAGAGCCAAGCATAACAAGTATAGCATTGAATGAATGACTAAATGAATGAACAATTGAAGTCAAACCAAATGGAGCACTGCAGAAAAAAAATTATATACCATAATGAATGAAGTCAGACTAAAGATATGGGGGGAAAATTAATGAATGAATAGAAATCTAGACAAAACCAGACTCACAGACACTAGTTTTGTGTTTTCCCAGGTGTCTGATCAGAGTTAATTTACATGCCTGGAGAGGCTGAAGAATATTTATTATTTTGCCTTCCTCCCAGTTTTGGAAAAAAATGAATAAAAAGAATATATATATATATATATATATATATATATATATATATATATATATATATATATAAAATGCTGCAGCAATCACAATATGCCGTTCCTAAGAAGATTTGCAGTGGTTAAATATGGGCTGGTTGATATATATCACAGAACAAACATGTACCTCTGTAAAAAACACACAATTAGCCTGGAGCGAAGGCACTAATGTTCTCCCCCGACTGCCCAGAGGTTACCACTCCTCCCAACAAGCTCATTATGTTTGCATAATGATCTCCTGAACACATGTTCTGCTCCTGAGCAGAACCCAACAAAGCCAAACGTGCCAGTTCACCACATCAACAAAGGCCAACAAAGCTGTGTCAGAGCAGTATTATCAGAGCTGGGTGATTCAGGACGACGTGCTTCAGAAAGTGCTGAGAGATTTAGTATTTGGCAAACAGTGATCAGAACAGGGGGAGGTATTCCTGTGAATACTGCAGCAGCGTGGCACTGGTGAAATCTCTTCCGCAATAAGCTAATTATGCCCCACCTCGTCTCTCCCAGGCCCGCCTGTTAAAGCCTCCCCCACCGCTCGTGTTTTCTGTGCTGGGCTTTGGTCGGGGTGTTTTGTCTTTGTTTGGTCCTTTTCAGAAGCCGTTGGAGTGTGTTGCACGATGCCACTGGGGCTGTGTAGGAATGCAGCGCTCTCTAAGATAATGAGAGACGACACGGTACATGTGTCTGCGTGCACTGCCTCATTTCATTACCTCGACACAAGCAAAGCTGAGACAGCAAGAGAGAGGGAAAAAGAGAAAGGGTGGGTTACAGAGAGACAGAGAGAGAGAGAGAGAGAGAGAGAGAGAGAGAGAGAGAGGTACATGTCAATAAGCTCAGTATTCTCAGAGCCACAGTGCAGACAGATGGTAGAGAGATGTTTAAAGAAAAAATATAATAACGTATGCTAATAGATAGAATGTCTCTTAGCATGCTAATAGAATAGAGGCTAAGAGAATAGACCAAGTTGAATAATAGATGAATAGCAGGCTGCACAGTATATCGTTTCAGTATCATCATCGCAATGTGGACATTTGCAATAGCCATATCACAGGATGTTAAATTAATTGTCAAAATTAAATCAAATATTTTGCTTTTTGATGCAAAAGGGAAAATTCCCACTGTTCTTATTTTCCATTACAGTTCTACCAGAGGCACATATATCTGCCCAGTATCATTTATTTTACTCCAGGCTTGTGTTCATGGGGTGCAATATTAATATCTCAACATCATTGACTTCTGGTGAAATCTTGTGAAATCTGATGTATCATGTATTTTTTAATAACACAGTATAAATTGCAGAAAATATATACTATTGCAATGTTGTTGTTTTTTCAGTGCAGCCCTAGAATGAATAAATGGATGATTTCAAGAAAGCCAAACATGATAGCGATGAATGAATGAGTGAATGAATGGAAAGTTATACAATGCAAAACATAAAATGAATGTCAGTGAAGTTATGAATGAATTTATAGATGAATAAGTAGATAAATGCATGCATGCATGCATGAATGAATGAATGAATTAATTAATTAATGGTGTAAAGTCAATAATATAAACCTAAAAAGAAATAAAGCAAGATCATGAAATGAATGAATGGATGAATGAATTTGAGAGTTTAAAAAATAACGAAAGGGGTGGATTTAGAAAGCTTAAAAAACAGCATAGACTGAATTAGTGATTTTCAGAATGAATGAATAAATGAATGAATGAATGAATGAATATATGGACATATGATTATATATAGTCAAACAAAAAATAGCATCAACTACATGATGCTATTAAATACATGCAAGAATTATCAGATGGTCTAAGGCCAATTGTATGAAGCCAAACTTGGAGCAAGATTAACGGAATGAATGAATGAATGAATGAATCAATCAATCAATTACTCAATTAGTCAAAGCCAGACATACGGCAATAAAGCACAGAAATAATAAAAAAAGAAGGAAACAATAAATGGATGTGTTAAATAATCTGTGATTTTAGAATGGTGATTTAAAAAGTGAAGCATGGCCTGAATGAATGAATGAATGAGTGAATGAATGAATGAGAAACTGGTTTACTGGAAGCAGAAAGCTAATATACTAAATTTGTAAATAAATAAATAAACAGCAGAAGATAAAAGCAATGAAGGAAGCCTCTACAGAAAGCTGCATTTTAAGAAGTGAAGGAGAGGAGCTCAAACAACCCACAGCAGACTGAGAGTGAGGCTGGAGGCCAAGCTAGAGGGCAGCGGGGCTTCTCGCAGGCTTACCTCCCCCAGCACAGTAGCAGGGGTGAGGTCAGCTTAATGTGATCTGACTCGCCTTCAGAGCACCAGCTCACTGGGCCCCAGCACAGACGGCTAGCGACCGCAGATAAGCGCGAATGCTAACGCAGCCCATGCAGCCCCAACAGGTTCCAATGTGACCCGCGCTAACAAGCCATGCTAATGGAGCCTGGTGGAGCTCCTAGCAGCAGCAGTCGCTCCTGAAACGCCACTTCTTATTAGTCGACAGCTTATTTCCAATTAAACCCCGGCTTCCTCGCGTTTCTCGTTCACGGTCAGCAGTTAACCCTTCGGTTTAAGCCACAGCACACCCCCCCCCACAGCATGACATGAGTTTATAGCGGCTTTTGTGCGCCCGGGTTGACCAGGCAGCTCCCGTGGGTGTTAACTCACCCCTGAAACCCTCTACCACTCCGTCACGCACACACATGCTTCCCTCACGCCTCTTGGAATTCTGCCTGCATCAGAGCGCTCACGCTCCTTAATTGGCATAATGATGGGATTAATTGGTTCGTTGTCATCCATCACAACAAGGCGCCATTCGCCGCATGGCAAAGGGCGAGTCAGCATGCGTTTAGGCCTAATCAAGCGAGAGAGATTGAAAAGGATGTATCAAGATGTCCAGCTGGGCAGAATAATTAGATGAACTGGATTATTCTGTAGCCTCAAGTCAACGGGAGGCTAAACACACTCAAACAGGCCACTCTCTACTCTGTCAGGATCAGCATCAGCACGATCAGGATCGAAGATAGCCTACAGTGTAGTAATAAGCATGTTAGAATGTATAGTACCTCTATATTATATAACAGCATGGCTGTTTCTCAGTAACACAGGTTTCCTGATTTCTCTAGATGGTGTAGTTCCTCACTCTTCGAGTGTTCTGTGTAGAACCATGAGAACCCTGAATGCAAACAACCATGGTTCTTCATATTATTAATCATATTCATATTATTAAGATCATATATTATTAATATCATTCATATCACTCCAGTGAGCTGGTGCTCCTGAGGGGAGTCAAATCCCATTACATAAAAAATGAACTATTTTAGTTTTTTAACTACTTCAGCCATTTTACTGTCAGTTATTTTAGTTATTTTAGCTTCATTTTAGTGTCCTTATTTGGTCTTTGTTGTTGTTTGGTCTTAAATTCTAGCATTTTGTTTGGTTGTTTTAAAATCTTACGTTAATCAATTTGTCTTAAAGTTAAATTTTATAAATATATTTTCATATTGTTGCCTTTGCATCTAATAATTCTGCTTTTATTTGTCATTTTAGTTTATTCATTTCTATTTTCTTTATCTTAATCTTTAATTTAACATAAGAAAAATAATAATACAACACAAAAAGGTTCATTTAATCAACCATCATTTACTCCTTAACTTCTATAATCTTCATTGTTTTCTTTTTAACATTTGCTTTGATGATTTCAGTTTTATTAAATATTATTTTTATTTTCCCTTTTGATCCCTGTTCTTGGCTACATTAAAAATGAGGTGAACTCTCAATGTACTTCTGAGTAAAAATAAAGATTGACTGATTGATTCCTAGATTGCAAACCTTTAACCACTCTTTACAGTACTTCACAGAATACTTTTGCTGTAACATTACTTCACAGAATATGTTTACATTATCTTCCAGCTCATATTTTGTAAAGTTAATATCAGCTAAGACTTACATTTAAAATCACAGGAAATCTGTCATTGGTCCAAATAGTAGTAGTAGTTTCCTCTGATCATGTTCATGGATAATTTATGAATGCTGTGACAGTGTGGTGCTGACGGCAGGCGTGAATAAACTTCATTAAGGCTTTTTTTTTCAAACCTGTCAGAACAAGGAGGGGTCAAAACAAAGGTGGACGATGTAATACCAGGAGAATCCATAATTGCAACACAGGAGACAGGCAGCCAGGCAAGATCAAAACAAAAAAATGCTAAAAACTAAGATCTCGGAAACAAAGAAAGCATAAGAGATGGTCAAGCCCTGCAGTGACAACCCTCAAAAGACCCTGACCCAATACCAGGAGAAAATGGGTACTGGGTAGTTACAGTACCAGTCTATTAACTAGAAACAAAAGCAGGTGATCCAGTATATAGACGGGGTCAGCATGGAATAATCCAGAGTCATACTGGTGCTCCTGATGACACGAGTCCAGCAATCTAGGGTGAAGGACAGGGAAATCGAGGGGCTACATTTAAACTGACCCATGTGACAATGGGGCTCAACTCATTTACTTTGTAAATCCTTCATAGAATCTGATTGACACTCTGAATCTCACACTTTGCTCTGGATAAGAATATCTGTTTAATGAGTAAGTGTAGCACGAGAACTGGGCTGGGTCCAGGATTGAGTAGTAGAGCCAGGGCAAGACATTGATGAAGCAATCCTGAGGGAGGATCACCACATACCTCACAGCTTGGGCTAACAAGCCCTGTACAAGGGGCTAGAGATGTGAACAGAGAAGGCAACCGTGGCTGAAGAACAAAGGTGTCAAAAGTATTCCCATTCATTACTAAGGTAGAAGTGAGTGGAGATACTAGGGTTTAAAAGACTTCTGTAGAAGCTGAAGTATCAACTTAAGCTTTTTACTCCAGTAAAAGTGTAAAAGTACTGGTTCAACAAAACCAGAACATGGCAAACAAGAGGGCGAACCAAAAACGAACCTTGGACTGGGGGTTGAGCTGGGGGACCAGCTACTGAGCAAGAATGGCTAGGACAGTAAATCCTGGCCGTGAGCAAGCGAGCCTCGCTGATGACTTGATTGGCAGGGTGACCTGCTCCTGAACGTGAACACTGAGCAGAAGCTGGCCTCAACACACTAAGCCAAAGGAGTCAGAAGAGTAGGGTCAGCACAACAAAGAACCAGGGTCAGTTATGGAGACCAGAGGTGCAGTGTCAAGACCAGAGGCTATAAGCCAAAGCGCTTGGGAGCGGGTGTTGGACCTTGCGATGTAGACCACTGATGCACTCGTTGAGACCATGGCGGCAGAGACAGGAACCACAAGTCAGCAAAGCTTAGAGACTTTACAAGTGGGTGCCAAGAGGAATTCTTTGGAGCACTAAAAGGAAAACACGATATATAACATATTTCAAGGGAAGTTTAAAGGAAGCTTTATATGAATTAAAGGTTTTGGAAGGTCCAATGGTGGATCTTAGATGTTATGTCCAACATACTTTCAAGCTGCAACCATATAGGAATCCTTATTTTATAAAGAGTGTGAGAGAGACACTTACAACTAGAGTGGTCGGAGTGGCCGTTGAAAATGAGAGAGATAGCACATCAGTTCTGCCACTGAGGGTCACTTCAGAAAGGGCTCTTCTTTAAAGCTTTCATCTCAATTACCAAACTGTACTGGGAGAATGCTTGTGAGACCACCAACACTCTGTATGAACTCTTTGTGAACCACATGATCTCGTTCATCCCCCTATAAAGGATGGCATCCTGTTGCCAACTAGAATCAGGGATTGCACTGATGCCCGTCAGTCTTGGTGGGGTGAACCAGCAAGGTGTGTAGTGTTAAAAGCAGGATTTGAGAAGCAAGTGGGCTTACTGGCATATTAGCAGTCGTAGACTGGACGTAGAGGAACATGGGGTGGTCGTCACAGTTGCCTGAATTGAATCCCATTGGTGAAAGTCTTTGGTGAGATGTGAAGAAGGCGGTTGCAGCAGCAGCAAACCCAAGAATATTAGGAGGCCACTGCTCACGAAGAATGGGCTAAGATTCCTCCGGGACGCTGCCAGAAGCTGGTGCCTGGCTGTGCATCAGGTTTACAGCAGGTTGCTCTAGGGTTCTCTACTAAGGATGCTTGTGATGAAGGGGTTGAATAATTCTGAGACTGCAGTCGTCATTAAAAGTGGTGTTTTATGTAGAATTTGGAGAAAACACTTGATTTATTAGTTCTTGTTTGATCATTTTCAGTGCAACTGTATGTTAGGGCCATTTTCTCATTTATTTAGGGCCAAGTTTCTCTGCCTTGAATTTTCAAGAAAGAGATATTTTTGCTTCTGTAATGGAGAAAGAAAGAGTGATCAGTGAATTGCAGCTGATGTCTGTTGGGATTTCAAAGTTTGTACAAACAATCTCGACTGAGACTTAGAATAGATACTGTGTCTCCTGGGATGTCTCTGATGTAGCTCTGATTCCCAGCTGTGCTTCATTGAAATCCATTGAAATCAGCCTCAGTTTCTTTCCTATGACATCTTCATGAGCTCAGATTGGTATTAAATTTATGACATGTCTTAAGATGAATTCGAACAAAATTGGAAGTCAACAATGGGCAGTCGGAGGTGGTAGAGGGCTCTCGCAAGAACAAAGCTTATTAGGACAGCTCCAAACAATGAGATAGAGAATAAGATTTCTCTGTCTTTGTTTTTTTCAAGAGGGACCCTTTCTCACTTCCCTGTATCTCTAATGGAAGAAGAATAAGCCTCTCTGATCAGTGAATCCACCCGTCGATGTCTGCGGGGATGGAAACCAGAGGAAGGGATGAGATGAACTTGATTTCGGCTGTCTTTATTCTCAAATCCCTGTAATACAGGGCTAAGAGGAATGAAAAAAGAGAGAAGGAGAACATGCTGTGATTTCTCCTCACACAGGTCGAGTTGTGCTCCTTTCGAGTGGCGACGATGAATCAGTTTCCGGGCCAGAAATCAATGTGGCTCTTTCGAGGGCCTTTTTAACCTCTGTCTCTTATTGCGGTCTTGTCATTTTGATGGCGGCGAAAGGAGAGAGTATGTCTTGCTACATCAAAAGAGTCAAACTCTGAACACTAAAGATATTTTTTGGCTGAAATAGCGCATTCTCAGCACAGTATAGGAATCAGTCTTCAAACATTTCAGAACTTGATCGCAGTTCAGCAAATTCTGAATTTGTTGGTGCACATGTTTTTCCCTTGAAGAGACTGCCAGCATTTTTTCCTCTACTGGGCTTCAGACCCAGCTGGCTGGCATGAAGCACCTGCACTTCTTTCTAGAAGCTAATGGCTTCTGTATACAGTGTAGTATAGCTGCACCACATGTGGTTGGATGCCATATCAGCAGGCCAGCACCTTCATTTTCAAACAGGTAATTGAATGATGTGGTCAAAACACGGCCTTGCAGTTCTGAGCAGGCTGCATCGGCCCCCAAACCCTACCTTTATTTTCCATGACTTTGATTCATGTATCCTCTGATTGTGACTGATAGGAAATGCTTTAGAATATAACCTTAACAAAATAAACAACAGGGAAAGTTAGCCGTACGGTTCTCTTGCAGCATGGAGTTGAACTTCTACCTTAAAATCGCAGTTATGTTCTGCCTCCTGTAAGTTCTGAAAATTCAGTAAGAAGCTGGAGAATAACTTCAGCTGTGTCGAACATCTCCACGTTTTGAATGTCCAGAAGCACAGCCAATAAAACAGAACATCTCTGTGCTATTTTAGCGACTAACAAAGGAAGGAAGGACGACTCAGGTGTGTATATTGAGGACGACGCTAGCACACTTTAGTTTAAATAAGCCGTTAAATAGCCCAGCTGTTGGTGTGTTTTAATGACTGTTTGCTGGGGGGGGGGCAGGTTAGATGAACTAGCGGAGTTGAAGCTAATTGCTGCATCACATTCGTAGCTTAGGAAAGAGGCTGGGTGCACAGGAAGGCATTCTCTTTATCAAGGTAGGTGATGTCAACATATTGCTAACTCTGATTGGTTCTTTGAAAGTTAGTCCCGCCCAACTGAAATCCAACAGATTAAAACCTACGGAATAATAGTTAGTAAAATCTCATATGTAAGTCATTTTACGGCTTAGGGTGCAGATAAACCAAGCCCAACACTTCCTTCACGCTAGACAATGAAGCTCACCATAGGTCTTACTGTGCCCTACGCCATATTGGCAAGACTGAATAACCTTAATGAAGATCTGGCTGTGGTTTGAGGCATGTCTTTATGGTTGTAGTGAGAACCTAAAGAAGCAAAATTTGGACACAAAATGTGTCTAGACCTGGAATAAGTGGAGGATTATGGCTAAATGTGAAGGATTTACTAGAACAATAATATATAGGGCTAATAATATATAGGGCTGCAGATTGTCCAGCCTGGTTATAGAAGAACAGTGATGGACAGCTGAGAAGTGAACTGTGAACACAGTGCACCCAAGTCAAGCCATTACTTCAGTCATGTTGGAGACATTTGCCAGAGTCGTGACTCATAAAGCAAAAGCATTTCAGTCTTATCCATTCACTCGTCTTCTTGTGCAAAGGCCACTATTACATATGATAATGTGTGACTTGAGCAGAATATTAGTCATGCAGTATTTGTCTCTGAAGGCTCCACAAACAGTGCGTACCACTCCAGTAACGCGGAGCGACTCCAGTGTGAGGTTTAGCGCGGCGAAGGTTAGCAACGTGGTTAATTCGGATGGGGGTTTTATTTAAGCTTTTCTTACCACTTCATTGGTATGGAGTCTAGCAAAATCACCCTCAATTCATGCAATTCCAATAAAATCTTTGTGAGGTCAGGTTGGCCTTAAATTCACTACATGACTCATTAAAGATAAATGCAACTAAATTTTGCAGTCAATAATTCATGAACAGGATGGACCCGATAGCACTGCTCTATAAAATATGAAGTGCACCTTGCTGAGGTCAAACAGAAGAATGAAAAATCTATTCCCCCCGTTTGCCCCATTTTATTTTCACAGCATGGCCATTGATATTCGTGAAGCATTGCGGAGCCCAGCTCGGGCTTAACGAGGGGATCTAGGCGATAAATGATCAAATGGGAGGACAGCTATTGTCCTTGAACTGCCTAATGGGCTACTAATAGTACTCAGTGTCAAGCTTGATTTTACAAGAGTGTCCAGAACACAAAGTTTCTTCTTCGTCCTTTTTATTTATTTATTTATTTTATTTTAAAAAAGAAAAAGAAAAAAAAAAGCCAACCCTTACTGTCTTCTTTATCCTCCGCAGCCTTCATTAGCAATTCTAAGCCAGTGTTTGCATAATCACCTTGCCTCTGTCTTTTCCTGGCCCGCATGGAGAGCCTCATTAGTGTCTTTCCTTTCAGATGGACAGAGGGGAAGAGAGTGTGAGAGTAAAGTGATTTACAGGGCAGGAGAAGGAGAGAGGCGCTGGAATACAGACGTTCCAGATGTGCTTGTAGACTTCCTGTCCCCTGTCACTGGGGGATACTCCATCCAGTGTAAAAAAGGATATAATGATTTTGTGAAGTTTGGCTGGGCTGAGTTCCTGCTTGCTCGAGACGTGTTAAGTGTCAGTCCAAAAATATGTTGGAGAAAGACAAGAGGCAGAGAACCAGCCAACCTGTCACAGTATCATATTTCTGGGGGGGATTGGCTGGGGGGGATGGGGGTGCATGGCCATCCAACTTTTTTAGTTTTACCTGAACTGATATCGAAGAGGTTTTAGTAATTAGTAAATGAACCTCTTAAAAAGTGTTATTACAAACTTCTGTTACCAGTGAATTGCCCCAATAGTTTGTACAGAAGTCCCTGTAGTTACTGAGTAATAAGCCTTAGTGTGTGATAAGCATTGGAGTATTAAGGGGTTAAGTAGTATTCAGTACAGTACTGTTCGGAATATGAAAATATGAAAATATGAGGGGATACAAGGGATTTCTTGAGAATATGGTAATTCTTGTTCTCCGTGTTTTGTTTATTAATTGCAGTGTATATGTCCCCCTTTCCCATCCCTGTTTTTACTCTTAAGAGGTCTGGAGTGCCGTTTTCCATCAGGATTTCAATGCAGTCAAATAAAATAATAAATATTGTTTATTAACCAATCAATTATGTTTATATTAAGGCTGGGAATATGATACATATTATAATACAGAGGTTACCATTGTATATATACAATTTCAGGAAAACTGTCATAATACGTACCTTCAGAAGAAAAGTTTTTTGGACTTTTTAATCCAATCAGAACAGTGGAATCATAAGACACAACACTGCCATCTAGTGGTCGAGGTTTAAACACACCTCAAAATGAACCACTGTCTGCCAACAGTCGTTTCATATAAACTTATTATTATGAAAAATTAATACTGTGTTTTGGGGAATCAGTGCACTATTGCAAAACACAATATTATGATACTCTAATTTATAATAATATTTTCTTCAATGCCTTGTTAGTATATGGCTTAAATATGGTTTACATTCTGTGTTGCACTTATATGTTTGTTCATATGTCAATGTCAAAGCATCCCAAAAAAAAAAAATAAATAAAATCATAACATTTATACTGTACACACATCTTTTCTTCATGGATTTTTCCTCCTACTTTTGTCATTACCAGTTCACATCCACTAGTTTGGACTTATCCCCTATCACTCAATTCTACATCATTACATCTCAACACGCTAGGAGAAGAAAGGTCAGCTAACAGTTGGCAACGCTGGCCAGCATAGCCCTGGATAATAGGGGAGAGAGAGAGAGGGCCATCCTATCCACCCAGAGAAAGCGAGCTGGGGCTTAGACAGCTGGGCCACTCGGGAGCTTTAGAATTTTAGGCAAATTGAGATCATAATAAAATGACTTGTCTTTAACTCAAAAGCACAGTTGTGGAATGCCTTGAAAGTAAGGACTCTGTGCTTTCCAGGAATACCGTCTGTCTGGTTCTCTAAACTGCGAGACTGAAGTAATCCATATGAAACGGTAAGCAATGACATTGCTTTTTTTTCCCTTTTAGATTTAAAGGCGCTGCAGAAAAGAGAGATTTATTGTGAAGAAGTCGGAAACTACACCATGACTATGAGGAAGAACGCTTCTCAGTGCGGTGAGTAGCCGGATGTTCAGAACTACAACCTCAGCGGTTTCTCAGTGACGCTCAGATCTAATGAGCTTCATGATGTTAAAACATGCGCTGGTTCGTGTGTTTAAGCTTTCAGCAGGAATATTTCTGGCAGTGTAAATAGATGATCCTCCTACGTGAGATGAATCGTACATCAGTTTTTCACCTCCACACACACACACACACACACACACACACACACACACACACACACATACAGCGAATCATTACTGTAATACCACATAGCTTCTGGAGGTTTGCCTCCGTGGTGGACCCAGTGAGAGCACAGGAGCAGAAGGTTGATTGAACAGCAGCCTAATGTTCTTGACTCAGTGAGAAGAGGGAGCCATGAATCAAGCTGATGGCCATATGTAAGAGAGCCGGGCCTCCATAAGATATATTGAGCCTCAGTAATAGCTTTATGAGGTCCTACAAGGCACTGCTATAATGCCCGGAATCAAAGAGTCAAATATCAGCCGAGAGAGAGAGCGTGCGAGAGAGAGAGAGCGTGCGAGAGAGAGAGAGCATGCGAGAGAGAGAGAGCGTGCGAGAGAGAGAGAGCATGCGAGAGAGAGAGATACATGAAAAATATAAGAAAAAAATTCAAGAGGGAAAAGTGAATAAAAAAGAAAAAGATAATAGATGAATGAAAGGAAAAAATTATTATAAAGGGAAAGAAAGAGTCAGAGAGAGTCAGGAAGAGTGAGAGAGATAGCAAGTCAGAGAGAGAGAGAGACAGTCAGAGAAAGAGAAAGTGCGAAAAAGAGAGAATCAGAGAGGCAGAAAGAGAGCGAATCAGAGAGAAATAACGAGTCAGAGAGACAGAGTCATATAGAGAGTCAGAGATGACAAGTCATAGTCAGTGAGAGAGAGAAACAGAGAGCCTATTAGAAAAAGAGAGAATCTGAAATGTAGAAAGTTATAGAGGGAGTGAGTCAGAGAAATAGTGTCAGAGAAATAGAGTCAGAGAGAGAGTCAGAGAGAAATAGAGTCAGAAAGAGAGTCTGAGAAATATAGAGTCAGAGAGAGAGTCAGAGAGAAATAGAGTCGGAAAGAGAGTCAGAGAGATATAGAGTCAGAGAGAGAGTCAGAGAGAGAAGCAGAGAGAGATAGAGTCAGGGATGGTCTGATCTGATGTCCAGTTGTGGCCACATCTGTTAGTGGCTCTCATCAAACCTGCTGGACTTAGAAATTCGAAGAGCCAATCAGCTGCAGCCGTTTCTGAGCTTCCACATCGGTCGAGTGTCGGCTGGTCCTGTGTTGTTCTGAGTGACCGGGGGTTCATTTTCAGCAGCTTTTGATCTGTAAATGAAGTGGAGGGTCTTCAGCCTGGCCTCTCTCTCTATGACTCTCTCTCTCTCCCTGACTTTCTGACTCCATCTCTCTCTGACTCAGCTCAGGGCTTCAGGGTTGGACCTCAAACTCTTCTGTGTTTCGGTTTGGCTCACTGTGCTGTCTGCAGGGCAAGACCGCCTGCTCCAAACAAAAAGGCCAAAAAAAAGGCCTTTCCTGATTCACAGTGTTTCGTCCCAGCATGCACCTGACCTTCATCACAGTCATTTCTCCTCCATAAATAGTTCTGATGACTAACATGCCTCATATCTGCCTTCAGACATTGGTGTTTTAATTTTTTCATTTTTTGGTGCTATGAAGTCACCATACAGCCATACATGCGTTTTGGATTTTGATAATTATTGGATATATTTGGATAACATTTTTTTTTTTTTTTAACATATGCCTTCAAATCTGTTCTCAGTTTATGATTAATTTAGCCAAAGGTGAGTTTGTTTAAAGGCTGTACTTTAACCTGGCTAGCTCTCACTGTGAGTCATTGATGAAGCTACCTCCACCATGTTTAGAGGCTGTCCTTTAACCTGGCTAGCTTTCACTGTGAGTCATTTATGAAGCTACCTCCGCCATCTTTAGAGGCTGTCCTTTAACCTGGCTAACTTTCACTGTGAGTTGATGATGAAACTACCCCCATCATGTTTGGAGACTGTACTTTAGCCAGACTAGCTCTACACTGTATGTCACTAAGGAAACTACCTCCACCATGTTTGGAGACTGTACTTTGGCCTGACTAGCTCTCACTGTATGTCACTAAGGAAACTACCTCCACCATGTTTGGAGGCTGTACTTTAGCCAGACTAGCTCTGACTGTGAGTTGATGATGAAACTACCCCCATTATGTTTGGAGGCTGTAGTTTAACCTTCTCACTGTGATTTGCTGTTTTCCTTACCTGGCTAACCTGGCTAGCTCTGACTGTGAGTTGATGCTGAAACTACCTCCACCATGTTTGGAGGCTGTAGTTTAACATTCTCACTGTGATTTGCTGTTTTCCTTTCAAATAGTGCTCAATTACACCACCAGGAGGAGATTCAGATAATATAGGAGTCAATTCTGTGAATTCTACACACACTCGTCATTAAATAAGATAATTGTTCTAGTATAGAATAATTTGTTCCTCGGGGGGAATCTGGAGAATTAGCTGTCTTTGCTGTCAGATAAGTTTACTGTGGGGATAAAAGATCATGTTCTTAACCCTGTTTAGCTCCATCCAGCAAAAGTTCATGTTATTTTGCTTTAGGTTGTGCTCGGGTTGTTGCCATTTCTAATGCAAGATATTTCCCAGTGCTCAGAATGTTCATATATTCAGGGTTAGCAGCTTTAGCAAATTCTCACCTACATGCATATCCTTCTTTTCTTCTCTCTCGCTCTCTCCCAGCCTCACCAGGCTCTTAAATAAACCTCAGTGCCATCTCTCAGACCTTAATGCGGCAGTATGTCTCCGTTCTGGGCCATGCTGGATGCTGTTTACAGTAGAATCTCTTTTTATTGGTATATTTATTTTATTGTCGGACAGTTTCATCGCACAGATAAATGAGTCATTTCCCTTTCGCATTCAGACACACACACATTGGTCTGGAGTTACAGCTGGTTGCATCATGAGCAGAGAATGAGTGTCTGAGAACAAAGATGTCCAGATCTCCCTCTTTTCCCCACCCTCTCTCTCTCTCATACCCACACGTAGTCTCTCGCTCTCTCTCTCGTTTCTGATTGAGCACACGATTACTGTTCTTCTCCACCTCCCTCATTTATTCAACAGCCAAGATGTAACATGAACAAAGTACTTGCTTAAGTAGATTTCCCCCCGAATCTGCAGCAACACATCAGTCTTTCCGAAAGGAAATGCGATTAATGAGGCGGTGAGACGTGACACTGAGAACCGGCACTAGAACCACCTTCTTTTTGTGGAAAACTTCCTATTCAAGCGAAGTAAAGCTGAAATTAACTAAATGTATGCGTATGTGAACGCAGTAGCAAATGCAAAACCCTTTAACCAGGCATTTACGCATCCCAATGAGTTTGCATTGTCATGGGTTTATATGGAACCATTGTCTTTACTCAAGATCCCTTTATTAAGAGTTCTTGTAACAAGAGTGGAACCTTTTTGGTGCTATACATCAGATCCGAAGAAAAAAAGATTTTACATAGCACTGAAAAATTTGAAGGTTCTATGTAGAACCTACTAGAAAATGTTTTCCAGCAATGCAAGGCATCATTTAAGTACCCAAGTGGTTCTTAAAATTGTCATTGTTTATATATAGAACCACTGCCTTTTCTATAGACCTCTTAAAAAATGTTATTAAGTCTGTAGAACTGTATATTTAAATATGACAGTATATAATACAGAGTATATAAAACTGCATACATTTATAATTGTTCTATAAAACACCAGTGAAACCCCTTTTGGTGCTATATACACTCTAAACAACAATGGTTCTGTAAGTTGTCATGGTTGTATATGGAAGCATTGCTTTTACTATAGAGATTATAGGTTATATAGAGATAGATATTTCCTATAGGAACCATATTTGTAAACAAGAATGTATATTATTATGTTATTATGATATTATATAAACAAGAATATATAATTAACTGTATAAACTGATATTTCAGTCTCTACATTCTACTCAAAATGTGTTCTAGTAGTACCAAAAAATAGAAATTGGCTTATTATAATAGTGGAACCCGATTTGTTGCTAGATCTAAAATAATCTAAAAATGCGTTCTTAAACTCGTGATGATTATGGAACAGTGTTTTCTACAAAAGGTTTTCCAAATAATGCATATAACACTAATCCTAGGCAAATGGTTCTGTGGGTTGTCAGGGTTTTATGTTGAACTATTGCCTTTACTAAAGAACTATTGGGAATCCCCTTATTAAGAGTGTAGAACCATTTTTATAAGCAATAGTGTATGAAAATTATAAATAACATAAGGAAAATGCAAAGAACCTCTTTACGTTGTCACAGTTTAGTATAGAACCATTGCTTTTACAAAAATTATATTGATGATCCCTTTATTAAGAGTGTAGAGGTTTTTTTACAGTGCAGTGTAAGAAATAGTTTATATAATAAACTGCATAAAATCTTAAATGTTCTATATTTTACCAAAAAAAGGTTCTTTGACTAGAACCTATTTGGGTACTATATACTGCTCACTAAAAAAAGTTATGGACTTTGTACAAACAATAAACACCTGCCAGTGGGCCAAACGTTTATTATTACTATTATTACTGTTATTGCTATTATTACCGTGAAATAGCCCCAGCAGTTTGTACAGAAGTCCCTGTAGTTACTGAGTAGCACACCTTAGTGTGCCCTGGAGTGTTAAGGGGTTAAACAAAAAGTGTTTGCCCCCTCCAATAAGAACCCTTTGTAGTGTTTTGTCAACAGCAGCCACAAACTGCAATTAAATATGCTACACTGAAACAATGGAAGGCTGCTTTGAACAGAAAGTAATGAGGCCCAGATACGCACCGGCCGGACCCTCCGGCGATGACGCTCCTTAGATTTCAAATCAATATTTTCCTGTGAGCGCATCGCGGCTAATTTTACGTCTCTTGCGCTTGGTTTGCTGTTGAAGATCAAAGCTAGGCGCTTTCTCAATATAAACACCATCTTAGGCTCTACTCAATAATCCAGAGGAAAAAAAATGCTAAAATATTCAGATGTTGGAGCATGCACGGTTCAAAGACCCGGACACGGTTCACGACAGGGGCAATCGCTGATCTCTGGGTTCTGTTTTAATGAGGATAAAAAGAGAGTCCAGTGTTTGCCTAAACTTGTTTTGAACTCTAGCACGAAGGCCTTCGAGTGTCAAGTCTGAGAAGCTGTTTGGGGTAAACGGTGAAGAATGTTCTGCTAATAAGTGCACCTGCATTTAATTTACTTAATATAGCATATTTCTTTACCCCTTGCTTCATTTTTCATCATTTATTTATGAATCCAACCAATCTGTGAAACTAGAAGCGTGGTCAAATGTTGGAGTTTTGTATGAAATTATTATTTTGTATATTTTCCTCTGCAGTTATAGCTTATTATGTGTATATACTGCACTCTACGTAAATTCTGAAAAATGGTTCTTTAGCTGCCTGTAGAGCCGACTACAAAATGTTTTCCACCAATGCAAAGAACCATTTAAGTACCCAATTGGTTCTTTGAGTTGTCAGGGTTTTATATATATATATATATATATAGAACCACTGCCTTTCCTAAAGATCTCTTGAAAAACCTCTTTATTAAGACTGTAGAACTATATATTTAAATATGACAGTATATAATACAGCGTATATAAAACTAAATACATTTATAAATGTTATAAAACACGAGAAAAGGTTATTCGACGAATAAAACCCTTTTTGGTGCTATATACACTCCAAACAACAACGATTCTGTAAGTTGTCATGGTTCTATACAGAACCGTTGCTTTTATTATAGAGATTATTGTTTGTATAGATCTAGATATTTACCATAATAACCGCTTTTGTAAACAAGAATGTATAAATGCAGACAAAGAACCATTTAAGCATCTATAATTCTTTGAGTTTTGGATTTATTTAGAACCATTGCCTTTACTAAAGATCCTGTTTTAAGACTGTAAACACATTTTTTCATTGAATATAATAATAACAACCAAACCTGATTCCTACAGTCTAAAAATGTAAACTAAAAATGGGTTCTATGTAATACCAAAAACGGGTTCTGGAACAACACTGGAACAACACTTTATTTTAACAATCTAAACAAAAATGGATCCAAATAGTATTGAAATAAATGTGTTTTTTTTTTACTGTGGAATCTATTTTGGTGTTACACTTGAGAAAAGAAAGGGTCCTTCAATAGTTCTTTAGTAAAGATGTAGAACCATGATATCTCAAAGAACCACTTTTATTTTTTTCAAATTTGTTCTTTTGCTGGTTAAAAGGTTCTTTTGCATAACAAGAAATGAAGAGATTTGTTTTGGTTAGATGGTTAACGAAGAATCTCTGGTCCTCAGAAGACGGGGGAGGTATAGAGGGCAATAATAAGACCTAACAACATGGAAAGAGCGATACATTTTTTAACCCTTCACAGCTTGTCGTCACAGTGTATTGGGAACTACTGCCACTGTTGTAGAAAACTGTCCCAGGCTCCAGGTTCCTTTATAGCTCCCCCTAAACCCCATGCGTCTCCTCCCCACAGACTGGCAGTGTCTTTAGCATTCTGAGCAGATAGTATAAAGCTGCTTAGTGCAGTAAGGCCAGGGAGGCATCAGTATCCCCCTCAGTCCCCATGCAGTGAGAACTGATTCGTGGGATAAGCACCAGGCTTTGTGCTGACTCGCAGGAGAAGCACAGGGAGGATCTAGCAGCTTGTTCGGAGAATTTAGGGTGGTATTTTGAAGTTACAGTATGTGTGGGGCAGGTTCCTGGATTACACTGGGTCTAAATTGCACTGTCACTGGTGATCCTGGTAAATCCAAGGCTGGACAGAGCAAAAGTGATGCTCTGAATTGAGCAGTTTCAAGCTTGTGCTTCATTTCCACATGAATATTGACTAGAAACCTGTATGACTGTATTATATGAACACAGTTATTGACACAGTGAGCGAGCCGGAAGACAACATTCAGCGTGAGTTCAGTATATCGGCCTTTGACAGATGAAAATTCAAAGAGCATTTTGAGTTAAGCACCATTTTGGAAGTATTCTGTGGTCAAGGCTGTTCTGCAGTCAACCCTGATGACTTCCTTTTGTCTTCTAGCTTTTATACTCCCTCTCTGTTATACCTTAGTGATAGTTTTACCTTGACCAAATTGTTGTCTTTTAAACATGCACGATAGATATATAGACAGACAGACAGACAGACAGACAGACAGATAGATAGATAGATAGACAGATAGATAGATAGACGACAGACATATAGACAGACAGACAGACAGATAGATAGATAGATAGATAGATAGATAGATAGACAGATAGATAGATAGACGACAGACAGATAGATATATAGATAGATAGATAGATAGATAGATAGATAGACGACAGACAGACAGACAGACAGATAGATAGATAGATAGATAGATAGATAGATAGATAGATAGATAGATAGACAGACAGACAGACAGACAGACAGATAGATAGATAGATAGATAGATAGACAGATAGATAGATAGACGACAGACAGATAGATAGATAGATAGATAGATAGACGACAGACAGACAGACAGACAGACAGACAGATAGATAGATAGATAGATAGATAGATAGACAGATAGATAGATGTCAAAAATAAAGGGTTTCAAAATACAACCATTTTAATCAAGGAAAATTAGCCTGTGATTTCGCAGTGCTGCCTCACCGCCGTAAGAGTTTGGAGGAATTTGTAGAACCACTTTAATTCTGTGTTGTTTTCTGTCTGTTAACAAAAACCTCTTCAGTTAGATGCCCCCCAGTGACTGTTCATTTCTAGATCTGATAAACAAAAACACAAATGCACCACGAGGCACTGAAAGCACCACTCGCAGCTCACACAGTTCGCTTTCTAGCTCTTGCGCTGTCATTGCGATAGCAGACTGGGATTTTGTATTTTCTCTTCTTTTGTATGTTTTGCAAGTAATATAGCACGGCGGGGAAGTTTGTACCAGATTAGAACATAGGAGACATGAATGCTCTGCGACGGTGAAAACGACTCTCACATTGCAGACCTTTTATCGACTTCCAGCGAAACGGAGGAAGCGAGTGATCACTTTTGCCGCTACATTATGTTCACTAATAAGCCAGTGACATTTCAGCTCATGTACAGTATGCAGCGTTTTGCATGTAGATACTGTAGTATAGAAGGTGGAGCTTCAGTGTCTGTGCAACATAATGTTTATATGTTAATGAGATTTCCAGTCATTTAACATCTGTATTGCAGATAAGAAGGCCGGCTCTGTTGTAGGAGGAGTAAAGTTGGACTCTCTGGAGGTTGTGGTATAATAAAGGACTCTCAATAAGCTGCTAGGCATTCTGGATCATACCGCACACCCCCTGCGCTCAATAGTGGAAAAACAGAGAAGCATATTTAGTGGCTGTGCTGTGCCGTGTTAAAGAGCACCATGTGAGGTTATTCTTACCCACTGCAGTAAGGCTCTATAATGAGTCTCCTAGAGTAGGGACAGGACTGACCTCCTAAGGGCTGAACTGAGCTGAATTAAACTGTACAGCTCAACGTAAACAGCATCTCCATATATATATATATATATATATATATATATATATATATATATATATATATATATATATATATATACTGTCTACTAGATGTTGGCACACTGTTGTAAGTGGTTCAATGCAGATGTGGATGATTCTGGCATTAATTCACAACTGTTAAAGACTGGTTTTATAAATGTCATAGATGGATGAGTGAGAAATCCAACCAGCACCTTCTACAACTAAGCATTTTTCATTGCCGTCAACCAGAAGAACATCAAGCAATGTCAAAGTTTCCATCCAACTCTGAAAAGGTGGAGCATACTCTAGCATATTCTTGAGAGGATAAGACGTCTTACTTATTTATTGGATGGAGCATCATCCATCATTGCAGAGAACACAGTTCTTCCACTACTTTCCACGGCTTTATACCCCTCTAGCCCACGCCTGGCATTATTAGGCAGCATTACAGCATAGGTTCATGATGTTCATCTGCTCCAGAGAGTCCTATTCTATTGGCAGTACTTCTCTACAGAGACTAAGAATGCTCTATATGTGTATTTGCACATTGGTTTCAGAAATGGGTGCAACTTAAAGTAGCTGAATGCATTAGATAGAAGAGGTGTCCACAAACATTTGGACATATAGTGTAATGTGTGAGTGCAGAGTCCTGTCAGTTATGGAGGCGCCTTGCACTGAAGGAGTTATGGGCTGAAGGTTGTTGGTTGTTGGTTGTTGGATCTTCCAGGCAGCTAAAGGAATGACGGAAAAAGAGACTCTGCCCTAGCAGAGATGGTTGGGGTGTGTATATATGTGTGTGTGTGTATGAAGCTGACTGGTTAGAAACGAAGGTCGAGTGATATCAGTCGAGTGATTTCATCAGCTTCTTCACTTTTTTATTGGATGTTCAGATGGGTGGATGGGTGGATCCTCTGTTGAGTCATTTATGTTTAATATAGCCTCGTCGTCTGCTGGAAATATGACATAAAATACAACAAAAAAATCCATAACTTCTTTATCTTTTGGAAAAAAAGATAACGATGCTTCAGAAGGTCTAGAATGGCCCCTTAATCAGCTGTGGGCCTTCAATTAAAATGAAAAAAAAAAAAAAATGTTAGACCCCTTAATCATCCCAGACCCATAAAACCACTGAGCATATTAAACCAATCCAGAATGAAGAGAGCCCACATGGAAATATTAGCATAGCTTAGCACTGCTCATCTGTGGCTGTGCTTATCATCAGCATGGTAATTATGTGCAAATAGGAGGAATTGTCTCACTTTCACTGATGACAGATCACAGCAGCTCACCAATTACCACAATCCAGAAAGGTGGTGAGCTTCAGTTACAATGAGAAATCAAATAGTCCCTTGGATGTCATGGAATTTGGATCAACTTTTATATCTAGGCATTTTTTCCACCCTCAATTCCTGAACACAATTAATTAATGTGCAAAAGAGCCCCAGTGCAAATGTTTTAGAGCAGGAACATTGTGCTCAACCAAACAGCTGTGCACCCCTTGAAGTGGTGCAGTGATAGGAGAAGTGCTGGCTGAAAATATGGCAAGATGGCTGAAGTCCAGTGAGAGGTAGATTCTGTAGAACTGACCGATGTGAATAACATCTGCATAAAATCTGCATGAAATCAGTCTGGTATGCTGCATCACTGACCATCTGTTTGGTTTTATAACTCCCGTATTTTTTAATGAGCTCGAGTTCAACCACATTGCATTGGGTTGCATTTCAGGAATGCACAGTAACATAGACCGAAGATTACCCAAAGGGGCTGGGGGGGGTGTAGGCTCATCCTGCCTGCCCCCTTGCGCAAGGTCCATGCAATGTCCGAGTGAGCCCATGTGTGTGAATAGAGCAGGTGAACTTTCTGGAGAATTCAGAGTGGGCCTGTTGATAGCATTATTATGGATGAATCAGTGGTCTTGTTCACCATCTTTGTTGTGCTGTAAACAAACCACTGCTATTTCTGCAGCATGCTTTTTGTATCCAGCTGGGCCATACTGCACGTGCTACACAGGCTCCTCCCCTTGCCAAAACCATGAGGAACATTTCCATGAGGAACACGACTCCAAATAATGTCTGGACCTGATTATCCAGACATGTTCTGGAGTTCATATGTGAAAAAGGCTGGAGATTCTACTTTCCTTTGAGTAGATTGCTTCTCACCAAACATGAAAAGGTCCAGAGAAGGTCCTTTATTAGGATGGCATTTTTGAACTTCTGATATTCGGAGTATTTTACTATTTTGCAGTCAACAGAAATATAGAAGGTCATTGAATAGCAGAGTAATATGAGTATCGGAAGTTCCAAAACACCATCCCAACAATCAAATCTATTAACCACAGCTACCAGATCAGCCAGACCATCTCGTCGATTGACATCAGTGATCTGTGGCTCGTATCACAATTTAATTAGGCTATTCACGCTCTCAACAAAGCTCCTCCTTGCCAGCAGAAGCCAAAATGTCAGCCGTGATTGTACGCGGATGTAATTAAAAAGAGTATCAGGCGCACTGGCATGTGATTGGGCTTTGCTTTTGTTCTGCTGGGCTTGTTTGGTTGTCTCTGGGTAATTGGCATGGAAGGCACAGATCTGATTAAATGGCAAGGATTTTTGGTATGATGCTGAGCTCAGTATGAAACAGTTCACAGTGGATTTGCTGTATTGGCTCATTGTGGCTTGAGAAAGATTAGAATGAACAACCAGAAGAAGAAGTTGTGATTGTCTGAAACTTGAACGGGATGACTGGCTTTTGAATTACGGGAAGCTTCGCCTTGTTGGTTAAGTCATAGCCAGTAAAGAACCGGGCTTATCATAGTGTTATCATCATATCAGATTAATACAAACACATGTAGGGTTATACTGTCTTTGCAGCAATTCTGCCTGACTACCATTAAAAGCTACAGGCAGGTGAAGTGACTAGCATTGATGATATGGTTCCGATGACACCTATCAAGGGGTGGTTATATAACATTTGAGACACTTTGACAAGAACCACTGTGATGTCTAGACGACTGGGTCAGAACGTCTACAAAAGATCAGAGAGTCCAGGAAACCAGGGAGTCGCTGTACACTGTTAAGGTACTTTGAGGAACCTTCAAGGAATCTTTTTTTTTTCCTAGAAACCTTTTCTTGAAGGTTCGTCAAAGGACTGCACTGTTTCATATTTAAGAAGCTCCAAAGGTTCCTCAATGATCTAATACTTTTAACAGTGTCGGAACAGAAGTCAAGACAGGAGTGTAGTGCCATGAAGCCTTTGGCTGTCTTACTGTGGAGATATGAGCATGCACAGTATCTTTACTGCACAGAATCTGTGCAGAACCTTTAAATCGGTAAAGGTATATATATATATATATATATATATTTATAAGGTTCTTCACACTTCAACATTTACTATTACAAACATGGGGCCTCAACCACCAATTTTGTTTCTAAGAATCCTCTGAAATTTGTTCTTGAGAAAATTCCTAGGTCAGAATTGAGCAGAATTGTTCACAGTTCATCTCGTATGATGATGGATCCCATTGTCCTCCTAAACTGAACAAAACCCAAAGAAACACTGCAGAATGTCAGAAAATATCTTTTTTTGAGAACAGTTGGTGAATGAGGCCCAGGTTCCTTTATGTAAAAAAGTGGTTCTTCTGTAGTCTCGCCCAAAAAACCTTTTGTTGCACCTTTATTTTTATGAGAGTAGAATCCCCAAATACTTTTTTTACATTACTTGAACCAAAAGCTACAAATTTATATGACATATTTGTCAGATTTCATCAGTCAGATTGTGAAACATTGGCTCAACTGTCAGCTTGGA
Organism: Salminus brasiliensis; assembly: GCF_030463535.1. NCBI lineage: Eukaryota > Metazoa > Chordata > Actinopteri > Characiformes > Bryconidae > Salminus > Salminus brasiliensis. The sequence continues at coordinate 34,465,689 of NC_132896.1, forward strand.
GTTTGTAGGACACTTCCCATGAAAGGAAGTTGGTCTTGCATAATCGGAAATAACGGCTGAGGGATTTCGCTTTTGCGACGAGCCTGTAAGGACTCTGCTGCAGTAGGTTGTGTTCGAACAGCTTCCGATCGGAATGACCCAGAAAAATTGGACCGCATCTGATACCTGAGCCGCTGTGGTCCCTGAACGTAGAGCGAAGGTTGGATAGGTTATTCACCGTTCAATTTATAACGCTCCTGTTTCTTTTTGTCGACTGTCCCGTCCTGCTGTAAGTTCCCCAGGAGGGGAAGCGTAACCCAGTTAGCGTCCCTCGTCCTCCAGCCGCGGTCCTCCTCCCTCTCCCTCGCTTTTTTTTTTTCTTTCCTCCTTTGTTTGTTTACTGGAAAGATGAGGAAGCTAATTAAGCTGCAGTGGAGAGAGGAAGGAGCCGGAGAGAGAGGCTCCTGTTGGCCAACTGTGAACTGCTCCGGCAAGCTCGGGATTAATGTTTAATTTATTTCTTGTTTATAATTTATTGATGCCATGGTGTGTGTGCGTCTGTGTGTGTGTGTGTGTGTGTGTGTGTGTGTGTAAATGAGGGAGATGAAGAGAAAGGCAGGAAGAGATACAGCGAGAGTCAGAGTCATGTAGTTCAGTCTTATTATGAGCTTGTGTGACACGTTGTCTTTTCTCTAACATTGTTCACCCACACTCTTACAGATGAAGGTGCTGCAGAGGGCGTGATGCTGTAGAAGCATCAGTTTTGGTCCTAGAGTTGTAGTAGAGTCCAAAGAACCATCATTTACATTTACATTTAAGGCATTTAGCAGACGCTCTAGTATCACTAAAATTCAGATCCTCTAATCATAGACTCTACTAAACACAAGTCAATATGGAGACCATAATACTCTACTCTTCACCCAAGTCCTCTCAGAAGAGGAGGGTGTGACTCTGCTGTTCGGACACCCAGGGGAAGTTCGCTCCACCACTTCGGTGCAGGACAGAAAAAAGTCTGGACGCTCGTCTTCCGTGGATCTTAAAGGATGACGGGTCGAGCCGAGCCGTACTTGAAGCTAGAAGGTCTCTTGGTGCAGATCAGCTTTGACCATCGCCATCAAGTATGAAAGAACATCACTTAATGTTATTTACCAATTTAAAGATCCTTCACAGTCACGCTTCCATCTCTACTGCAAACATGGTTCTTTATGGAACCACAGCTGGTTCTTTAATGGCAGGAAAGGGCAACGGGGGGCCAGAGTCCAGCACAGTTTGCTGATTTCCCTGCTCTGACAGACCTACTAAAAACCTGAGAGTTGAATCAGGTGTGATTCAGCAGCAAATGCGTAAAGCTGTGGAGGAACCCAGGCATGCAGGCCTGAAGGTACATACACTCTTAGATTGTGTCTGCCTGTATCAGGATATCATAAATCTCTTTTGGCCTCCTGTCCTCATCTAAACAGCATTTTAGGTACATGACAAAAGAGGTAGGCCTCTCCACACAAGGCCTCTGAGGGTTTTGTGTGGGTTTGCCCAGATACACGTTCCCCAAAACCAGCCTACAATGGCCCACACATGGGTTAGGTGTGGGCTAGTCCATTCAGGGTTGGTGTGGGTTTTGTGTGGGATTGCCCATTTTCACAATCAGCCCACGGTCAGCCCTCAGTTAGCCAGTTATCTGCTGGGACATTACTCATTCAGTTGTTTATGTCCCACAGTGCTGCATATCATCAACTTTGTCTCTCCATTTTTGTCATTTCTAACTTTTTAGCATTTAAATATGACTCTTTTAAAATAATATTTTATAATTTCTTTGAGAATAGACCAATAGAAATGCTTCAAATTGAATAGGAATGGGAACCTTTTTACGCTGAACTTAACAGGGTTTTCTCCTTCTCTGGTAAAGTTGACATTTTGTCAATGCAAGGTTTTTGCGTGACAGTGATAATACTTAAAGTTAGTCTTGTAAGGAAGTGCCTTTGATTGGCATTCAATCATTTGTGTCTGCATTTACAGCTATTACCAGTTTTGAAATGTATTTCTAACATAAAGGGTTCTTCTCAATATGCCATAGATTAACCAAAAATACCATTTTTGGTTCCCTAAAGAACCTTTCAACAGGTGATCCTTGAATTGCTGTAAATGAGATGTGAAGAACCTTCTCAAAATGTAAAGAACCTTCTGTAACATTAGGAAATGGCTCTAGTTCTGAGTTAAATCAGTCTGAATTCCAAGCAAAAGGGTTCTAAGCAGTACCTGGAATGGTAATGATAGCAGAACGTGCTTTGGTGCTACATACTGTTTAACTTTTTTAACCATTCTTTAGATTTTCCACCAATCCAACGCACCAGCTAAGCATCCTAATGCTTGTGTAAGCTATCATGATTCTATAAGGCATCCAGAGCACAGAACAGAAGAAATGACTACTCTAATGATATGAACCCATCCTAGTAGCTGTATGACTGATGAAGTGTCATCAAAAGGAAAGATTACTGTACTTTTTATTGAAACTATTATAGATATAAATTATCAGTAATTCAGTTCCAGTCCTTCACAAACTCACAAAACACAGTAAAGGCACATGACGTCCTGCTGATGAAAGCATTTACATAATTTCTGAGCTGGTTTTCTAAACAAAAAAGAAGAAGATATGGCTTCCTCAAACACGAACATGAGCACATACACAGAGACTCGCTTGTGTACGTAAATGAGGTCTAACATGCTGAATAAATTACATTGTTTGTGTAATTAATTTGTTCTTAAAGCTGGTGCAGATCTTGAGTGTCTGAAGCTATTTTAGAGCCACATGGGCACAGTCTTAGACTTATATAAACTAACAGAAGACAATTTCCGCCAAATATTTTCTTTTTAAAGTGTTTTCTTAATTATTTGTTTTATGCAATTGTGTCTTATTCTATTTGGAAATAATTTTGCTCATTACAAAAAGTGGATTTATGAAATAACATAATTTGGAGTGTAGAACTACACCAAAAACTCTTTCTCCTTTTTTACTTGGGCCCCATAAATTTCCCTGCTTCCATTTATTTCCATTACAGGTTTCACACCCCCCACCACCCTGTCTCTTCCCTTTTTCACATTTACTCTACCTCCAATTAATAGCTGGATAAACTAACTCATAACTCCCCACTGGGCATGATGAAATATCGGAACATGCAAGTTCCCAAAGGATTAATATAACCTGAGGGTATTTTTACAGTAATTAAAGGGTGAAAAGGTGGAGTACACAGTCCATAAAAAATGACTGATATGGGGCATTTAGGCAGGACTAAAATCACTGAAAGACTCTGGTAATAAGTGCCTGACCCCACCTCCCCATGTAAAACTAAGCACCAGCTTAAGACTGGTACTGTGGAAATCACAGGTGTAGTTTCTGCTAAAGAGGGGAAGAATGTGTAAAGATAAAAGCTAAAAATGTCTAAAATAAGTTATGTTGTCATATAATAATTTTACAAAAGCTCATAATGAGGATAATTAGAGATATTACCCAGCATTAAGATTATTAATATATATTTTTGTGAAACTGCGTTTCCCTATAAATAGTGAAAAGGGGAGACTAAGCAGATCTTAACATTATCATTAGCTTCCCATTATTCCCATTATCATTAGCATTTCATATTTCACACAGGACCTGATTTTATTGGCCTAATTCCAAGCAGGCTTATATACATATATTGCTTGTACAAATACAGTACCTTGCCATGATAGTAATCATATAATACATAAACAATCTGCTCCTCAAGTTATAAAAACAAAACTATGGACTTGATAAAGTCATCCAAAAAATCCCCAATAGTTTAACATAGGCAGAAATTCCTTCAGACCCCACAATCTACACAATGTAATCTCCAGCACTTATCGTTTATAGCTCACTGGCAGGGAAATATGGGCTGAAAATTTGCTTTTTATATTTAATTACACCATTCAAATCCGGACGCACCCTAGATCCCGTCTGGAACAAATTTGTCTAATAAAGTTGCTGAGATACTGCTAAGAATATTCCCCATCACTGGCTAAAATTAGGGAGAGCAGCTGCTTCCACTCCTGATCGGTCTTGTAAAATCTCTTGTAGTCTGTTACAGAGGGTGAATTATAGGGGGGTATTGTCATTTGTTCTGGGAGTGCTTCATATCTCTGAATGGAAACTGGAAAAGTGTGCACTCACACATCTCAGACTTACACTGCTGTAATGTGATGACCAAAATGACTCTTAAACAATTGGTCAAAGTTTGACTTTGCATTACTGTCTGCAGACTTCAGTCAGCTTTCAAAGAAGAATTGCTCCCACCAGCCTCTTTATTCTGCAAATGGCTTCTGTTATTCCAGAGAATTCTGTAGTAAAGAGCACCTCGTAATGACAAAAGGGGTTCTAAGAAATGTCTGGTCAAAAGCTTTAACCCGTCTACTGTAGTTTCCAGTTGTGAGGCCAGTTTTTTTGTGTGTTTTTAGTGTTTTCATTTTTCTTCTCCGTAATTCACAACCTAATCCTTTTTCATACTTTTTGCTCTCATGAGAAAATGCACTACCGACTGTCTTGCCAGAGGTTTAACCTTGTCTGCAATACCAATAGTGGATTAATCACTTTCCTCTATTAACAGCGTGATCCTCACTGATGTTGCTTGATCTGTACCTGGTCTGTAATGAAGGTGATCTAACAAAGCCCAACATTCCTACATGTTTATTCTGTCAGTGTCACAAATAGGAATCCAAGTCACGTCACACCTGCATTTGATCAGTTCTCTAATAATAAGCTCTTATTTGCTCTGAATGAGCTGTCAGCAACAAAAACAAAACAACAACAACAAAAAAAAAAAAACAGCGCATCCAACAAGAACAAAAGCCTCGTGGATCAGTTATACATCAATAGAAGCATGGTAGATCTCCGGAAACCCTGCTCCTACAAATAATTCCCCTGATGGCGGATTTCAACCAGTAGAGAATATAAGCAACCGGTTGATCTCCGTCCTGCCAGCAGAACGGTCAGTAGGCAGTCTGTGGAAGTGAGACTCTATGCTAGTTGATATAATCATGAGTGTTCCTGTATGGGAATATGATTTCTGTTTTCAAAGAGAGTCAAGTTTTGTCTTTTTAATATCAGCTTTATTGTTCAGTCACAGCTGACTGTCCTTGCTGGGCCAGTTATCACTGACCTTAACAAACTGACCAATCTGTTGGTGCTCATGGTCACATAGTCACTGTATGACTAATTTAAACAGTCTGTACATCCATGCTGTGATTTATTTGATGTTTTAGGCTCCTTAGAATTTAAAAGCTTTTTTATCTGGGCAGTAGATGTTTATTCACTCAATAAAACACTCATATTAGAATAAATATAACATTCATACATTCATGGTCATGGTTTTCCAGCACTGTGAACACCCCCGAAGTTCTTCTCATGGAGTCTAGTATTATTCAGAGTATTATTTTATTATATATTTTTTTCTTGCTAGTTGCATCTCTATAACTCTTTAGACATTATTTTAAACACTACCGATGCATCATCTTGGTTGACACCATGTTAATGCAGGGGGCAAGGGCTGGTCAAATGATGAATGCGAACAGAATGTGAATACAACACTGAATAATCAGTTATTCACATCATTTTTTGACGTCCAACTAAATGTCATTTGCTGTTCAATGGCTTTAAAAGTTAGATGTCCGGTGTGGCTCACTTGGACAGCACCGTAGGCATGTGGTAGTCGTACGTGATGCACCATAAAACGAAAACTGATTGAAAGTTAAAGATTTACTGCATGCGTGAGGCTCTCATTAAAAGCCAGAAATATCAAAAATTCAGTACATGGTCCACTAGGGATGGAGCATAGGATCTTCAGAGCCACCAGGGGAACTCATACAGACAGGTAAAGAGCAGGTAAAAATCCAGGTAAATTCATTTTTCATCGAGCCTGTCAGTATGATGCAGTGGAAGCAGTATTGTGAGTGCCTGCCCTCCTATTGAGATTTATGTTGTGCAGAGGAAGGAGCACAGGTCATTAAAGCCGGCTACACATTAGTGACGGAAAATCCATGCTGCGCAGAGCCGAACGAAGCTAAATAGTACATATGCTGCAGTCCTGCTGAGATTTGAGCTGTTTCTCTTGCTGTTATTAGTCCGGAGAATCGGCTACAGCAGGGTCAGCAGGACGTGTCACCAAGAGCATCAGATACTGGTAAGCAGAGAAGGGCACGAAAAACACTGATAAGCCGAGTAAAGTAGCACTTACTTTGCCAAGGAGCTGTTCAACAAGATAAAACGAGCCTTCTGGAAATCCAAAAACACACAGGAGGATTACTTAAGTCTAGTCTATAGAGCGTAAAGGAGTTTCCAACCTAAGTATCAATGATGTAACTGCTAAGCCTGTAATTGCTGATGAGTAAGACGGGGGATGGGAGCAGAAGTCAAGAAGGAGAATGCAGCAAGTAAGAGTGAAGAAGATACAAGAAGTTCAACCGTGTAATTAAAACCTCTCCACAAGCTCTGCCGTGAAACCAAACCTCTCACACTCGCGTACACTTCCTGCAGATATCCGCAGTACAGCACAACCCCGAGAGCGGTGTTCTGATTCTGCTACAGTTCTGATAGACCAGCACTGCAAAAAATACATACATATATATATATATATATATATATATATATATATATATCTTAGCACGTGTCATCCTCTTAAATGTAGTGTAAATCCATAAATACCTACTTTTTTTCAAACTGAGATTCTTGCAGAAATACGATAAGATTCATTAACAGATTTGTTAAACTTATTTTACTTGTTTAAATTAATTGTATCTACTAAAATGGTCTTATTTCTTTGGAAGATCATTTTGGCAGCTAAATTCAAGAGATAATCTAGATAATTCAGCTTTTGTCAAAACATACCACTTGAAACAGGCTAATTATCAGCCAGTGGAATGACACACTTTCAGTAGATAAAATTCCTAGTACAAATAAGTCAGTAATAAGTTAAATAATATTTTAATATTCTGAAAACAATGTTTTTTTATTTTTAAATTTAGATATTTAGACTGCAGTGAAGAGGATTCTCCTTGATAAGATACCAGATTTCGCAGTGTCATATTTATTATAGTTTCAGACACAAAAAATGAAGACGAACAGCTCAGATCTGTAATGGAGTGCTGCTTGTGTCTTGTTGTACTTGGCCTGCACTTTTTAGCGTCTGGTGGTTGTTCCTGCACTGTTAAAAGTATGAGATCCTTGAGAAACTTCTGAAACATCTGGAGGTCCTTCCATTTAAAAACTGTGGAGGAACCGTTAAAGGTTAAAGGTTAAAAAAAAAAGATTTCTGAAAGGATCTTAAAAAGGTTCCTCCACAGTTTCTAATTAAAGAACCTCCAAAAGGTCCTCAAGGATCTTAGTAAGGCAGACTGATATTACATAGATGCGCTTGTTTATTTTGTTGATAAATGTGTTGATAAATAAAAAGTGTAGGTATAGGATCAAGTTTGTAACATATTTGGTACAAATAGGGTGTTGAGAAATCTATAATATCAGTGTGATTATTAACTTTAAACTATAGTAAGTTTAAGTTTAAATGATAGCAATATTATTTAATAAATTAAATAAATAATAATAATAATCAAGTACATGTTTTATGGTGCATTATGGTGGATTTCTGGTGGATTGTACCCCTAGTGGATTATAAATTAATTGAAAAAATGTAAGGGAAAGGGAAATCTGAGTGTATAGGAGATTTGACTACTAGCAGTAAATTCCAGATGTGTCAAATATGAAACAAAATTCCAAAAAAGTTAAATATGCAAAATCTTATTTATTTATTTTGCTACATAATTGGTCAGAAGGTGAAGAAAACTGAATTTTAAAGAATTTCAAATAGTTTATAGAATTAGATTTTTATAGAATTATTATTATTATTTAATTTTATTTAATCATTATTTTTTTTATTATTTGACCAAAAAGTCAGAGTTTTTGGAGTTGTTTTCCTCACGACAGCACCGATACACTAATGTCATATTTAGGCCCGCTCTAGCGCTGGTCCTGGCTAAGCATGTGTGATGAACTTGCTGGAACGGCTCCAACCCGTGATCACTGCAGTTCCGCAGTGTGTGCAAGTGTGTAACCGCCTGGGCGTCCCTCACTCTAGGCTGAAGCCCATCTGAACAATGCGTCACAGCTGACGGCCCTCTGTGCTCAGAGTAAAATAGGCTGAAAATAAGGGCCTGGGCGTGCTGGGTGCAAGGAGGTGTGAGGAAATTGCCCATTTGTCAGTTTGGATAAGGTCAGTGTTTAAATCGGCCGGCGGCATTAATCAAACGCATCGGGTTGGGTTCGGTGGGAGAAGGGAAGTGCATGCAGATTCAAGCTGTGTATTAAAAGAACGTCAGGAACATAAAAGTGTGTGTTTATGATCTGTCTTGGGGTCCCTAATGAACAAAAACTCATCAAGTCACGCCACTCAGGGGTCTCAGAGTTGACTATAGCATCAGGAGCTAAGCCTCTGCACTGGATTCAGCCATCTGCACACAAAGCCACTGGGTGTGCTGTAGTTGAAAAAAGGCGATTTGTGACATTTTGAATGAGTTTGAAGGGTGACGTCAGGGGTGAGTTAATTGTGTTATTTAGGCCCGAGCCTGTCCTCAGGGTAGCATGGTGCTCTAATGAAGTATTTATAGATCGAATGGTCGTGCTTGTGCTTTTCATCACATTACACACTCATAGTTCACAAAACTGAGCCATGCTGTTATTTCCAGGGCAGAAGCCACAAGGCTTAGATGCCAGAAAATGGGGCAAATTGTTTTAGGACCGGCTCAGAGTGAATCTAGTGAGCCTCAATCATGATCTTTTTTTGATATTTGCTTTTTATTTGCATCTACCTCATTGTTTCCACTTTTGAAGCTCCACCTTCTCCATTGGTCCAGTGTAGGTGTTCAATAGACCGTAGCCCATCTGTTGATTGCTTAGATACAGCATCATTTGGGTGATGGGCCATTCCAGTGAATCAGAAACCACCCAAAAATGTCTGACCAAGATCTGGACTGTGGTCAGAAAGAGACCACTGATGAAGTTTTTTGCAGAAGGCTGTACTTCAGCACAGCTCACTTAGGGTCTATCTACAAAGCTTCTATGATGTTAAGAGCCATTTATCCAGGATTGACTGGCATTTTTGTGGAATCTGTTCTTCCCTCCACTCTGTGTAATATTGCTAATGCCACTGGCAATGACACAACTCCCAGAGCATGATACATCCACCCCCATGCTTCACAGTTGGCAAGGTATTATTATCTCATGCATCCAAACACTAAAAGAGGTCTATTTTGACTTCATCAGCATCAGTTCTCCTTTATGAAGAAGAGCCATTTAAGCATGTGAGTTCTAATGGTTTTAAATAGCAAATACATATAACCATTACTTTTTTCTAAAGCTGTGTGAGGAAAGCTAATAACTGTGCTGGCAGGAAGATTTGTATTTTATTTATTTCAGTTTACCAACAAATCATTGTTTCTCCATTTGCTGGGTAATATTGTGCTTGAATCCATTTAAAAAACACAAACTCTAAACATCGCCATCATTAAGTGAGTAAAGGATCATTTAAAGATGTCATTTTCATCTGGGAAGACTTTAGCCTGATGCTTTCTCTAATGACCCCAGTATGGTGGATCTCCAGACTGCCAGTGGTTCACACTGGCAATGACTGAGCTAATTGTGTCAGATTGGAGGTTGGCCTCGGGCTCTCTCTCTCTCTCTCTCTCTCTCTCTCTCTCTCTCTCTCTCTCTCTCTCTCTCTCTCTCTCTCTCTCTCTCTCTCTCTGCAGTGGATTTGTAATCACCATCTATACACAGCTGACATCCACGTTGGCCGGACATGTCTGATCAATACTTCTAATGGCTCGGTGAAAGCCTGCAGGGTTGGCATAAACTCCCCAAAAAGTTTGCAATTATGGATAAAGCGATTATTTTTAGAGCTGGTGCCTAAGTGCTCCTCTGATCCGTCCCACCTAGAGCAAATCAGACCTGCGTGGCATTTTGTCTTCAGACGCTTTGCTGTAGGATCTTCATTTAATGACAGAGAAGAGAGAGTGCTCAGAGCTCAAAGCCAAGCTTGCTCGACCGTATAACGGCAGTCATTGTACTAGGCAGCTTTTGGGGAAGCGAACACAACAGAACACCTGCTTGTCTTGTGATCAAGTGAGAGCATGCTGTGAAATTATTATTGCACTCTATTTGAGTGACACAACAGAGGCGTATGAAAGCACCTGCACAGGTACCGTCACGTCTCCTTGAAGGGGAATATTACAAAGTGTGCCAACAGAACCAACTCCGCCGAGATGGGCGGAAATTTGGGAGGGGGTTTACTGTGAAAAACGGTGGTTATTTTTTAAAGTAGCTTTTGAAATCTTGGAAAATGGGCCTTTTCTCTCTCTCTTTAAACTGGAGTTCTAAAGAGCGCTCGGCTGAATTCTGTTCTGGATCTGCTGAATTCTGTATGAGGCGAGAACCCGGCCTCCTGCTCTGTACCTTAGAAATGTAGAGAGTCAGCGATTTCTCTGCATGACAGACACACAGTTAAATTGGTTATGGCTTCTCTTTTATGAGTGCCATCTATTTAAATGGCAGACACACACACTCACACACACACACACACACATATATATATATATATATATATATATATATATATTCACACACCAATGGTGGCAGGCCAACTTAATGGGGAAGGAGACGTGTGTCAAGAGAAGCAGCAGACAAATTTCAAATACGAGCGAAGTGGCAGGCTTGGCCTTTGCTCCATCAGTGGCGGAGCTGAATGATTTCCTGTCTGAAACTGATCAGACCATGTCAAGCTGAAGAGCCGGCTGCTGATTTCTGCACCGATTTATTTGCAACCTTCATGACGGCTTTGGTCTTTTTTTAGCCTTAACCGTATATGAGCAGTAATAGTGACCTGGAAATACACTCAGCATGCATTTTATTAGCAACATCTGCACACCTCCTCATTCACCTGGTGGAGGTGGTCTAACGGTGTGGGAAAATGTCTTGTTGGTACACTTTAATGCACACATTAATACCAATCAATCATGGCTTGGGTGCTACAGAGTATTAAAATATTGTTAATGATGCATGCATTTGTCACTGCACTATGTAGAGTGAAATGTGTCTTCTACATTTGACCCATCTGTGGTAGTGAACACACACACTAGTGAACTAGGGGCAGTGAGTACACACACACCCAGAGCAGTGGAAAGCCAACTTCAGCACCCAGAGGAGCAGAGAGAGGGTAAAGGGCCTTGCTCAAGGGCCCAACAGTGGCAACTTGCCGAGCCCGGGTATCGAACCCACAACCCTGTTATCAATAGCACAGAGCGTTAATCACTGCTAGTTGAGTCACCACTGCTAGTGTTACTGGTCATCATGGCTACAGTTGACCCATCTTCTACCAGCTTCTTCCAGCATGATGACGTTCCCATGTCTAAAAGTTACAGTTGCAAACTGGTTTTAATGAACATGACAAGGACCCTGTTTACACCTGGTCACTTCATGCGTCTTGAGGGTTACGATTCTACCTGGGTAAGGCCAAGCCATACAAATCACTCGGACCACTTCAGGAGGTGGTCTAAGAAGCTTTTGAGCCACATTTTATAGCAGTGTAAACACATCTGTCTCTCCAAAACACATTCAACAACCGAAACCCCTTCCAGTATAGTCAAAACTCCCACACCTCCCATGCAGAACATCACTGGGCATGTAATTCACGAATCCTGAGAAAGCAACCACATTTAGCACAGCACAGGAAAAGGGCTGAATTGGACAAGACACTTGGTTTTGCATAATTAGTGAATTCCATATTATGTCCTACACAGCAATTGGACTTCAGTCTGACTACCCAGGGTAAATGCATGTAGCTAAAATCCTAGCAGGATACTCCAGATACTAGTCAAATGAAGCGACCAGGTGTAAGACCAGGGTCTGTAAATTCAGTGTTCTTTAGAAGCCTGAATCCTGAATCTGAATCCAGTAGAACCCTTTTGGGTTGTGATAGAATTTCAGAGTTTCAGAGCTCTCCAGAAAAATCTCAAAGATCTCAAACGTCTTGTGGAAGAAAGGCTGTTCTGTGAGGCCCTACCTGAATATAGTGACCATAGGTGTCAAAATATGGTCAATTTGCATGCCTTCATTATACATTACTGTACAAGACAAACTTACTAAAAATTAAAAGATTAAAATAATGGGGTCCAGAAATCTTGCCACATTGAAACCACATTGAAAACACGAGAGACCCTGCAAATAAAGAACAGGAAGATAAGTTATGACCAGCAAAATAATAAAGAAATCTTAATTTCCCTGTAATTTGCTGTCAATGTACACTAGTGTAATTGCATGTGTCAGAACTAAAACTGGTACATCACATGTTTACGTATACATGCTATACTCGTGTAATGCACTTTTAAGAGTGGTTACATTGTTAATGCATGTGTTATTAATGTGTAATTACACAGAAATTACACATTAATAACACATGCATTAACAATGTAACCACTCTTAAAAGTGCATTACACGAGTATAGCATGTATACGTAAACATGCATACAATTTTAGCACGCAATAACATGTTTAGTACAGTGAAGGTTATGACTTTCGAATAAACTGCTTTTTCCTAACAAAGCTGCTCAGACTGTGAGAAGAGTTGCATAATTCCCAACACAATAAGGAATAAGGCCACTGCATCTGCACTGGAAATATCAAATTCTCTAACATGTAGCTATCTGTATTAGTATGCATGTCCTGTAACATAGTAACCTGACTAAAGTTCTGGCTCTTAAACCTTCTGTTATGTAATAATGGTTACAAAGCAGGTGTCCACTTATCTTTAAATGATTTTATGTAACTAATTCAAATAAATAGGTTGTTTTACACTACACCAAAAGCAATGTTTTGATGAGTGGAACAATTATTTTATTTATATATATATATTTTTATTTATAAATATTTTTCAATGTCAAAATTACATAAAAATAAGTGGACAGTTTCTGTGTGTTTTTTGGGGGTAGGTACTGATCTGTAAGATTATGGATTGGTAATTCTGCTACAGCAAAATCTTCCTATATCTATTGTAAAAAGTTATTTTAAAAAGGTGTCTAAAGTGGTTTAATCATAAGAGGAGATTAATAATTGTGTTGTTTCTTTTTACATATTTTCTTTTATTATTATTATTATTATTATTATTATTATTATTATTATTATAGTTGTTGTTTTATTACAATTCTTTTAATTTTGTATTATCTTATAAAAATCTACCTTATCTGTGCTTTTTATTTGTAATAAAAATTGTACTCCTGATTTGCAATGCTTGGAACAATAATTGTGACACTGTACTTTGATACAAGTGAATTCTGTAATTACATTTCCCATTCTTTAAAATACTTTTTATTTCTTCAATAAAGAAAGTACTTAGCTAAAGTTAAGCTATCACATGTGTAATAACATAAAAAATAATGTACTGTCACCATTATAACTTTCACAAAAAACACAAGCACATAACCTGTACTACTATAATCCATCTATATCAGTGAGCACATCATTAGTAATTACATTGTATTTGCACAGTTTGTTAATGTGTAACTGCACAGTTATTAGTTTAGTCACTTTATAGTCTTCTTAATACAAAATGGGACCACAATATTAAACATTATGCAGATATTTTCTAGATAAATATGGCAATTTAAATAAATGCCATAACATTTGCAAAGTAAAGGCCTTGTACAGGAAGGTCAGATATGTTTTGATTCTCTTCCACTGAAGCTTATGGAAAGTGATGGCTCTCAGGTGGGTCTGATCTGCTCATCAAAGGCTTTTACGCAAACCTGTCGAGTCCATGCAGCTTCTGTTTTAACTAGTGCTGTCAGACTTGCATCTATATATATATATATATATATATATATATATATATATATATATATATATATATATATATATATATAGACATAACAGAAACAGGAGGACGAGTCATACATAACAGGATAATTCATAATGATGGACACTGTACCAATTGGGAAGGTTAAGTGCTAACATGTGCTTCCTCCATGACACATCAGCATATTTTTAGAGCTGCTGCCTATGCAACGTCATAGAGCAGCTGGCGCTTGGAGGAGATTGCTGACTGCTCGCTTCTGTGTATGTGACCTGGTATGCACCCGCGATTGGCTAACATGACAGCCAATTGACGGGAGAGATGGGATTTAAGCATCTAATAACCAACTGGACTGCCCCCAGCCCCCAGTCCCAGATGGTTGTGGTGTTAGATGTGGGTCCAGTGGTGTGGTGTAACGCTGTAGTGTATTACAGTCTGTCAGAATGAGCGTGTGGATCATCTGAACATTATAGAGCATTATAGAGCGCCCCCTACGCTTCATGTAGTGTATTAAAGTCTGCAAGAATGAGTGTGTGGGTCATATGAGCATTATAGAGCATTATAGAGCGCCCCCTATGTTTCCTGTAGTGTATTAAAGTCTGCCAGAATGAGTGTGTGGGTCATATGAGCATTATAGAGCACTAGAGAGCGCCCCCTATGTTTCTTGTAGTGTATTAAAGTCTGCCAGAATGAGTGTGTGGGTCATATGAGCATTATAGAGCACTAGAGAGCACCCCCTGTATCCTGTAGTGTATTACAGGCTGTCAGAATGAGCTTGTGGATTATATGAGCATTAAAAAGCTTTATAGAGTGCCCCCTACGCTTTATGTAGTGTATGACAGTCTGCAAGAATGACTGTGTGAATCTGTGTGGAAAAAACACAGATGGCTGTGCTGATAAAATGTGGGTTCAGTGGTATGGTGACAAGATAATGGGCAATATTGTTTAGAATATACTCTAATAATAAAATTATGTTGGGGATGAGGTTTTAGGCCAATAGTGGTCCCTAGAAATATACTGAAAGAATTATATAGACACCCAAATTCCTAAATTTGACACGAGCACTAATTTGAATGTCACAGCACTTCCGCACAGCACCGTTCCTCTCAGGCACTGCCAGAGCAGAGGACTGCTGCGTCCACAGTCAAGACAAGCAGAAGGGAAGTCGGTGGTGTTGGCAAGAGAGCGAAGCGTGTCTTCCAATTCTTCCAATCGGCGCAGAACAGCGTGAGGTCGCTGCTGCCGCTGTCACGAGCCTCTCTGCTATTTGTGACTGGATGCCATTTTCGTTTGGCCATGAGCATGAGCACATACATGGAAATGAGAGAAATGAAAGCACATGAGTGTTGCAGCCTGTCCGAGCACACGCAGATGGATTCCACATGAACTGTGACAGCCAAGAAAGGGGGGTAACAGCACGAGATTCCAGAGAGTCGGGCTGTGGATCATTTGAGCATTAGAGAGCATTACAGAGCGCCCCCTATCATTTATGTAGTGTATTACAGTCTGTCAGAATGAGTGTGTAGATCATATGAGCATTATAGAGCATTATAGAGCTCCCTCTATGCTTCCTGTAGTGAATTACAGTATGTCAGGATGAGTGTGTGGATCATATGAACATTATAGAGCATTATAGAGCGCCCCCTATGCTTCCTGTAGTGTATTACAGTCTGTCAGGATGAGTGTGTGGATCATATGAGCATTATAGAGCATTATGGAGTGCCCACTATGCTTCCTGTAGAGTATTAGAGTCTGTCAGAATGAGTGTTTGGATTATATGAACATTATAGAGCGTTATAGAGTGCTCCCTATGCTTCCTATAGTGTATTATAGTCAGCCAGAATGAGCGTGTGATATCATATGGACATTATAGAACATTATAGAGCGCCGTCTATGCTTCCTGTAGTGTATTACAGTCAGAATGAGGGTATGGATCATATGAACATTACATGAGCTCTTTGATATTAAACAACAGTATTGTCATCTATATTACCTGTAATTACAGTCTGACATAGGGGCATCAATTGTCCAATTGTTTTCCAGCATTCCACTAATGCCAATGTTTTTTTGTTTTTTGTTTTTCTTTTTTTTCCGTGTGTTTTTTTTTTATACTGTTGTTTTGGTAACAGTATTTAATGTACTCTAAGTAATTCAAATTTTCTATGGTTCATATGGGTCTAATTACATTATTGACTAAGAAGACCATGCTCATTTGTATTCCAACAAGCCACCAGAGAGCCCAGAACAGCTTAAAATCCTTGAAATTCTTGTACAGGGCCTTAATCCTAAATAATTCCAAGGGAGGCTGCCTGGGGGATTTGTTTTTTTATTTTTTTGCAGAAGAGTGTCATTTGCCTATGGGACACAGTGGTCGTTATTTTACTTGCACACGTTTCATAAAGCAGTTAATGGATTAGGTATGTTCACATTTCATCTGCTTTAAACAAGCAAGGGCAGGCCAGGGCACCTCTGTCCACCCTGATGTTGCAGACCCTTCCAGAAAAGGCCATAAAAAGCATGGCCAGCAGGCAGAGAGGGCAAAGCACACAAGGGAAATGAGCTGTAGCTTCAAACATCATAAGGAAAAAAGGTCTGAATCTAGCAGCACTTTTATAACAGGAGAGTTCATTAACCTCTTCTGACCTCGAGACGTTTTGCATAACTTTGTTTTGTATACTTGTGTTATACACTAATGAAGTATAACATATCTTAACCCAACCTTAACTCATAGGCTGGTGGACATATTAGTCCATACACACCCTCAATAAACACTTCTATACACTAGAATAGGAGATATTAGCCCATAAACACCTCAATAAACACTCCTATACACTAGAATAGGAGATATTAGCCCATAAACACCTCAGTAAACACTCCTATACACTAGAATAGGAGATATTAGCCCATAAACACCTCAATAAACACTCCTATACACTAGAATAGGAGATATTAGCCCATAAACACCTCAATAAACACTCATATACACTAGAATAGGAGATATTAGTCTATAAACACCTCAATAAACACTTCTATACACTAGAATATGAGATATTAGTCTATACACACCTCAATAAACACTCCTATACACTAGAATAGGAGATATTAGTCCATACACACCTCAATAAACACTCCTATACACTAGAATAGGAGATATTAGTCTATAAACACCTCAATAAACACTCCTATACACTAGAATAGGAGATATTAGTCTATAAATACCTCAATAAACACTCCTATACACTAGAATAGGAGATATTAGTCCATACACACCCTCAATAAACACTCATATACACTAGAATAGGAGATATTAGTCCATACACACCTCAATAAATACTCCTATACACTAGAATAGGAGATATTAGTCTATAAACATCTCAATAAACACTCCTATACACTAGAATAGGAGATATTAGTCCATACACACCTCAATAAACACTTCCATACACTAGAATAGGAGATATTAGTCCATACACACCTCAATAAACACTTCCATACACTAGAATGTGAGATATTAGTCCATACACACCTCAATAAACACTCCTATACACTAGAATAGGAGAAATTAGTCCATAAACACCTCAATAAACACTCCTATACACTAGAATAGGAGATATTAGTCCATAAACACCTCAATAAACACTCATGTACACCAGAATAGGAGATATTAGTCTATACACACCTCAATAAACACTCCTATACAGTAGAATAGGAGATATTAGTCCATACACACCTCAATAAACACTCCTATACACTAGAATAGGAGATATAAGTATATAAACCCCTCAATAAACACTCCTATACACTAGAATAGGAGATATAAGTATATAAACACCTAAATAAACACTCCTATACACTAGAATAGGAGATATTAGTCCATACACACCTCAATAAACACTCTTATTCACTAGAATAGGAGATATTAGTCCATAAACACTCCTATACACTAGAATAGGAGATATTAGTCCATACTAACTCAGCGGTTGGAGCACCGGGATATCGATAACAGGGTTGTGGGTTCGATTCCCGGGCTCGGCAAGCTGCCACTGTTGGGCCCTTGAGCAAGGCCCTTCACCCTCTCTGCTCCCCGGGCGCTGGAGTTGGCTGCCCACCGCTCTGGGTGTGTGTCTGTACTCACTGCCCCTAACACATGTGTGTGTGTGTTAGTGTGTGTTCACTACCAGATGGGTTAAATGCGGAGGACACATTTCGCTGTACACTGTACAGTGACAAATACGTGCACCTTTCCTACACACCTCAATAAACACTCTTATACACTAGAATAGGAGATATTAGTCCATAAACACTCCTATACACTAGAATAGAAGATATTAGTCTATACATACCTCAATAAACACTCCTATACACTAGAATAGGAGATATTAGTCCATACACACCTCAATAAACACTCCTATACACTAGAATAGAAGATATTAGTCCATACACACCTCAATAAACACTCCTATATACTAGAATAGAAGATATTAGTCCATACACACCTCAATAAACACTCCTATACACTAGAATAGGAGATATTAGTCCATACACACCTCAATAAACACTCCTATACACTAGAATAGGAGATATTAGTCCATAAACACCTCAATAAACACTCATATACACTAGAATAGGAGATATTAGTCCATACACACCTCAATAAACACTCCTATACACTTGAATAAGAGATATTAGTCCATACACACCTCAATAAACACTCCTATACACTAGAATAAGAGATATTAGTCCATACACACCTCAATAAACACTCCTATACACTAGAATAGGAGATATTAGTCCATAAACACCTCAATAAACACTCATATACACTGGAATAGGAGATATTAGTCCATACACACCTCAATAAACACTCCTATACACTAGAATAAGAGATATTAGTCCATACACACCTCAATAAACACTCTTATACACTAGAATAGGAGATATTAGTCCATACACACCTCAATAAACACTCCTATACACTAGAATAGGAGATATTAGTCCATAAACACCTCAATAAACACTCCTATACACTAGAATAGGAGATATTAGTCCATAAACACCTCAATAAACACTCATATACACTAGAATAGGAGATATTAGTCCATAAACACCTCAATAAACACTCCTATACACTAGAATAGGATATATTAGTCAATGAACAGCCTCAGAAACCGTCCTGTGAGTCTTGGTATATATGGACAATACTGGGTCACCTTATTATAAGCAAGCAAGGCAGCATGTATGAAGGGGGCTTCTGTGTTTTTGTAACTGCATCTGAATGTTACTCTTGAGACTTTCTTAAAATACCTTTAAGAAGTCTAGAGACAGTGTCTGAGCAAAATGTAGGTCAGTCAGTATGCTAATGTAGAGGTCGAATAGTGCTAGAGGCTGCTATAAGACATATCTGGGTACTATATCTGTCAGGCATTAATAATTTTACTGTGGAAGAGCATTGTGGTCAAATGTTGCTGTATCCCTTTTATAGGTGGTGTATAATTACCGTTCAATGATTGATAATAATAATGATGGCTATTGATTAAATCTATTAATTGGTAATGGGGAAGAAACCTTTGTTAAACTGCTCTTGTTCTGCCATGTTATTTAAACATCATCAGACTGCTCGAGTATACTCCACTACCACGGCTCTACAACTGCTCTCAATTCCAATCCAGAATGACACAGGGATATGTGGAAGTCAGCAGACTGAATCTAACTGGTGATATTCACCATAAATGCTCCAAATGGCCGCAAATGCAGTTTATCCTGCCTCGCCACACCTCTATGATTCGGTTCACTAGAGCAAACTTATGTTTAAAATATGCTCCCTCTTCCTCACAATAAGGCAGTGGATTCAGCCTCCTCTTCTGTCTTGTTTTAAGGTTTTGACATGATTTGAATGTCCACTTTTCACAACAAAAAAAAATCCAGCATCTAATGTGTGGACTCCACTGACTGCTAGTTCGGTAATAATCAATCAATCATTTTCACTTGGAAGTACATTGAGAGTGTCCCTCATTTTTATTGTAGCTAAGCATTTACTCTTTTCCAGTCTTTAGACCTTCACAGTACTGACAAAAACCCCCAAACCTGTCTATGAAGGAGTGTGCTGTTGGCTTTCCGTGCACACCTCCAAAAGAAGGTCACACAGCCTCCTGCCTGCTGGACATCTGCTGTGGCTGGACAAAAAGCTGGAAATAAGCAACACAGAAATCTTTAGCTCTTTTCAGAGCTGATGTTTGGCGTGTGAAATGCTCAGCTGGAACGTGTAGCCGGAATAGGTTTACCTTTCAAGGTCCTCCATGGTAAACTCACCTTGAAACATGTCTTCTCACATGTTGCTAATGCCTGTAAAGCCTAATGTTTCACTGCTGATGCATTCAGAGACTTTTTACCTGTTTAAACGTTTAAAGCTGCCACCGGTGGAGTTGTGAATGGTCAAAGCATGTCCATGTTGGTCATGGCAAAGTGGATCAGCGAGTAGGTTGGGAGCTGTCCCTGGTATTGTGCTTTCGGTCACTGTATAAAGGAGCTGCATTTACTTTTAGATGGGATATAATATTTTGACCACGGCTTATTTTGACTGCATGATCAGATACTGTAGTTTATTACTAGTCGTTGAGGCCTGGGTTCTTCAATTCTGCTGCTGGAGAGCCAGCGTCCTGCACAGTACGGTGATTTCCCTGCTTAACCACACCTGTATCAAGTCTGTTTATTGCCAGTTTAGTAGATGTATTTTAGCTTCGGTGAGAATTACTCCAGCCTCATGAAAGCAGCCGTGTCTTAAATCAACACTGAATTTTAAGCCAGATGTGTTCTACTGAGGTTAAGTGACGGGGTGGTAAAATTATCAAAGGAAAGGAGAATGGGCATGTGGAACTTGGTATGACTAGTATGTTGGTTAACTCTTGGTTTTGCTGTATTTCGTGAGTGTTGTAGAGGTATGGGGGAAGCAGGTTTGGTGAACTACTGAAATTAATAGTTTTGTCACGTTCAAAGCTGAACGTTCTAAGATCCCAGTCCCACCAGTGGGACTGACCAACCAGGGACCTGCCACAGAAAATCCTACTGGTGGAAATGTATTTGCTAAAGGGCTACACAGGTGTGTTTAAAGCTGTAACAATCCACACAATGGCAATAGTAGAAGCAAATTGCTGCCGTCCAATGAAAAATATGTATTGGTGAATTGGTGATTTTACAGGAGAAGGTCAATATGCCTCAGTGTAAAATAGGAGTTTATTCCAAGAGCGTTTCTATTGGTCCATTCATCTGGAGTTATTATCACAGAGCAGCTATAAGGTTCAAACATTGAGAGACATGTATTTCACTGGACAGCAACTATTTAGAAATCCTGTCTGGACGAATTGTTCTGCATGCAGCGCATCTCACAAATAGACCCAGAGTGTATTTTGCATGTGTCCAGTGTGAAATGCTTCATTGACTATTATAACAGCGATGCTTTTAGCTTATCTGGTCTGAAATGGGCTTAAGAGTTAACAGCATGTATTTGTCCCAGTTGGGAAAGAGTTTGAGCATCTGTAAACTGCTTGCTGTCATTCATTCATAGTGTGGGAAAACAAAGCAGCGCTGGCGTCCCATCTGAAGGTGGAGAAAGGGAGCGCTTCAGTGCCGCTCTGTCTAAACTCCTCCTGATTAATTGCCTTGTCAGTCAGCGCAAGTCAGCCAAAGTCATGGAGCCATCCAGCCCGTGCGTTTAGAGCCGTCACTCGGACAGTGGCGACGTCCAGTCGCTCGTTAGTGTCACACACAGTCGGTTAGCAAGTCCCACCTCCCACCCCCAGCCCCCGCTTCGTCTCCCTCCGCCTCCCTCTGTGGCTCCCTTATCTTTCAACTTGTCTTTCTCAGTCTCTTTTAATTAGATTAAAAAGTTGCCCGGGCCCTGAGGGCGAGGAGCGTATTTGGCAGCTGCTACGTGCTCCAGCGCTGAAACACAGAAGCATTGTGATGTTCAAACGGCCGCCAGCTCTTTCCTTCCCTGAAGAGACAGAGCAGCCAGGGGAGAAAAAAAATAGAAACTTCCTCCAAACTGGGCAGTGGTCAACAGCAGGCAGCTCCTCCAGGAGGCGTAAAGCGCAATCAAAACTCCATAAACTCCATAAAATCCACTTTTAAAGGCTGTGTGCTTTTATGTAACAAAACACGGCTGTTTTCCAAGCTGAATGGGTGGAGTTAAACTGCTGATGGCTGAATGGGTGGGACTAAACTGATATTGGCTGAATGGGCGAAGTTAAGCTGCTATCAGGTGAATGGGTGGGACTATACTGATATTGGCTGAATGGGTGGAGTTTTACTGCTGTAGGCTGAATGGGCGGAGGTAAGCTGCTGTAGGCTGAATTGGCGGAATTTAACTGCTGCAAGCTGAATGGGTGGAGTTAAGATGCTGTAGGTTGAATGGGTGGGACTATACTGATGTTGGCTGAATGGGTGTAGTTAAGCTGCTATCAGGTGAATGGGTGGGACTATACTGATATTGGATGAATGGGTGGAGTTTTACTGCTGTAGGCTGAATGGGCGGAGGTAAGCTGCTGTAGGCTGAATTGGCGGAATTTAACTGCTGCAAGCTGAATGGGTGGAGTTAAGATGCTTTAGGCTGAATGGGTGGGACTATACTGATGTTGGCTGAATGTGTGGAGTTAAGCTGCTGTAGAGTGAATTGGTGGGACTATACTGATGTTGGATGAATGGGTGGAGTTAAACTGCTGTCAGGTGAATGGGTGGAGTTAAACTGCTGTCAGGTGAATGGGTGGGACTTAACCTCTGTAGGCTGCTGGGGTAGAGCTAAATGTAGGCTGCTGGGGTAGAGGTAAGATGCTGTAGATGAAATAGTCAAAGCATTTTTTAGGTCTAAACTACTGCAAGATGAATGGGCGGAGCTAAGTTGAATTGCTTTGTATTGAGTAGGTGGGGCTAACCTGCTGCAGATGGAATAGGCAGTGCTAAACTACTATAGGATGGTCAATGGATGGTCAATGGATGGCAGCGACAGAGGACACTGCTTCAAAATAAATAATACCTTTTAAAATAGCACTACACTTCCACGGTACAGATCCTTCTAGCCCCCAGGACCCCCCCCCCCCTTTCAGAGACTTTCAGAGGTGGTTAGTTAGACCAAAGTGTTACATAAGGACCCCAATTTGAAAAATACTTAAGACGTTAGATACGATCAGACGTGGAGGTTGTGTTTCACAGAGCGCTGTGGTTGTATAAAGGTGTGTAACGTTACTCCACACACTTGAAGGCTCTCACAGTGTCGCGTTGCTGAGCCGCTTGGCGCTTGTTCAAAAGGAAGTCCGTCTGCAGAGCTAACAGCAGCAGCATTGGCCTTTCTGTGCAAACACACATTCTGCAGCAGTGTGTGTGTATACCGAGGAAAAAAGACATGGACAGTGTGTACAGGAGAGAGAGAGCGAGGGTGTCGTCTTTGTGGATCACTGTATTTATATATTACATTAAATGTATGTATATATATATATATATAGACAGAGAGAGAGACGTAAACACATACATGCATCCCCGCAGTCCAAGACTGACAAAGAGAGCTCAGTCTACTAACACCTTGCTCTTATATCGCCCCCTACAGTCCACTTCAGGAACATAAAATAAAGAAGAATAGGGGAAAAAAGGCATCCAATATAATGAATGTGACAGAGGCCAGGTTTTGATATGCTCCGAGGGCACTGCTGCTCTATTAATATGCGCAGGAACTCATGTTTTCCTTGAGCTGAATCACACGCCCCCTGAGTATCGGCTATCAAAAGAGCCTGGTCATTAACAACCCCGCCATCTGGAGACAGATACAATCTCACTCTAAATACGAATGTTTTTCAGAAAAAAATAATAAAAAAAAAAGGCGGAGGAGAGGAGTCGGCCACTGCTGTGCGTATGAAATAAAGACACAATCCAAAAACACTGGGGATGCAAGGAATGTGAGTTTGTGAATCCAGAAGGGAAATGAGAAGCAAAGAGGAACTTGTAGATATTCATCAGCTACACTCCATAATCCTCTATCCTGCAGGGCGAAACAAGACTCGAAGAATAGACAATAATGCTCCCTTCACATGGTCCTGTTTACCACGGGCAAAGTCAGGATTATAGAAAGTCTTCTAGTCAGAAATGAGGTTAGATGGTTAGCTACATTGTTTTAAACAATGTAAAGGCACCTAAAATTGCTTTTAAGAAGCTGAAGGCTTTGATCCGCCAGTCCAATTATGAGTCAGACAGCTCCAGAGGCCTGGGGTTCAGTCAGTTCCGTGCTTTGGTCACTCTGGTCTGATCAATAGCCACGTTTACATGCATCATGATAACCCCTAATAATCCAACTGCTGATACATCAATGTATACTCCTCGCTCGGAGTTGACCATTAGTCCCATTTTGGCCTTTTTAGTGCAGTTGCTATCTGATTGGACGAGGTGAGGAATCATCCATTCAGGTGGCCAATCAGAAAGTTCTAGCTTGACCACGGCAAAAGCAACATCCACTGTTACTGGAGAAGGGGCTCTTACAGTGGGTTCCATGGGGTGCCATGCCTGAAGTAACACTGTAAATTGCTTAATAGTTGCTATGGTATCCCAAGTGGTTGCTAAGTTGTTTCTATGCAGTTGCAGTTACAGTCCTGGTGGTTGCTTGAGTATTGGTATGCAGTTACTGTGGTATGTAAGGGGAGGGGGGGTGGATAAGGTGCTCCAGTTTATTGCAAAGATGTTGCTAAGAGGGTGCCGTGGTGTTGCTAAGGTTGCTATGGTACGTAGTATTGCCTACTGGTATGTATGCAGTACATATGGCATACCAGGTGGTTGCTAGGGAGGTTCATTATGGCAGTTGCAGGTGAGGAGAGCTGAGGTGTTGCTAGGCGTTTCTTGGTGGTTTCTGAAGAGGTTGCTGTGGCATTTCAGGTGGTTGCTGAGGTGTTGCTAAATAGTATCTGACCACTTCTGAATAGGGATTGAGTCATCGGATGACAAACCATCTCTGAGATGCACTGTTTTCTGCACGAAACCCAGGATTTATGATAATGCCAGGTGTGAACGAGGGCTTGAACTAACAACTGAAGATTTGTCTTGACATTTTTTTAAAAAGGTAAAAGCTTTAAAGCCGTGTTTCATTTCGGAATGTGTTGATGTCGTGTTTTTATTATCCACTCTTTCATTTTCTTTCTGGTAGTGTTTCAGGGCAGCACCTGCTCTAACGTTGACGTGCAATTCCAACAAATTTCAACAAAAATCCAATTTAAATTCCTTCCAAAGTGACGCGTTGCTGGATGCTGAATTCTTACTTACTCGCTGACCTTCTCGTGGATGAGCGGCGAGAGCCAGCCTTGTGTTAGAAAGGCCTGATCCAACAAGGCAGCTTGAACAAATGTGTTTTCTGTGTGCAGTAAAAGCTCTCGTGATCTACAGCACGTTGTGAATCGGTGATTAAATTACATTCGATTCGCCGACAAGCTGCCCAAAAAGCTCCCCACAGCCTCAGTGTAATCTCTCTCCCTGCAACCACTCACAGACTCACATTAGCAGCGCCGCAGCAGTCCTTTTAGCGGCCAGAGTAGAAGGGCGGGTTTCGCTACAACATGGAAGAAATGCCTTCCATGGTCTCCTGGTTGGTTAGTATAAAATCTTTGACGGCAATCAAGCTCTAACTGACCGACCGAAGCGAGTAGTGTGTAAACATTAATCCAGCTGTTTTATCAGGAACTTCGGTGTCCCATGGTTGTGGTCCTGGAGTACTCTTGTCCTTCTGGTTTTGGTGTTTGCATTAGCCCCTCAAATTCTCAGGCTTATTACATCTCAATCAATCAATCAATCAATCAACCTTTATTCTCCCATAATCTTCATAGCATATTAAATGTGTATTTGCTAAAGCCCCTGAATATTATTAAGTCATGTTGTGCACTTTAGTCATCCAATTAGGGCAATTGGGAGTTGGGGCAGTTGAGGGGGGGGGTTAAGTGGGGAAGGGGGGGGTATTTGGGGCAATTAGGGGTGATTTATGCATGGATACAGTACATATTAAAGCTTTTAATTAACCCAAAATGTTATTAATCCTTGCATTTAGTGGCATGTCTGAAGGAGGAGCACAGTTAGGTTGTAGATATGCAGTTACTATGGTATTTTAGGTGGTTGCTA
This sequence comes from Salminus brasiliensis, assembly GCF_030463535.1. NCBI lineage: Eukaryota > Metazoa > Chordata > Actinopteri > Characiformes > Bryconidae > Salminus > Salminus brasiliensis. Next base: position 34,491,700 of record NC_132896.1, read on the forward strand.
AGGTGTTGACAAGAGGGTTGCCAAGAGGGATACCAAGTAGGTGCTATGCTGTTGGCAAGGTGTTTCAACATTATGTAGTTGCTATGGCACACCAGGTGGTTGCTAGAGTGGTCGATTATGACAGTTGTTGTGGTATTTCAGGTGGTTGCTGAGGTGTTGCTAAGTAGGTGATATGGTTGATTAGATGCTTTTTGGTGGTTGCTGGGGTGGTTGATGTAGTACTTTAGGTGATTGCTCCAGTCGGTTGCTTTTTTCTGGTGATTCAAATGGTTACTATGGGATTTTAGTGGTTGCTAAGGTCGTGGGTTCTTGGTTTATTATTTCCTTCTGAAAATAAAAGTTGCCGTTACCTTAAAAGACTGCACAGGTCAGGCATTCTAATCCTGAGATTCTCCTGAGCCAGAAATAAGCAGCCAACCCCACATGCCTGAACCCCACGGCCAGCGCTAGTTTCAAAGGAAGCAAGCATTCTGTCGAGAACTCCAGACAATCTGATTGTCCTCAGGTTTCCTCGGGATTGCACTCTGTGTTTGTGTTGTAGTCTTTTTTTCCCGGCTCCACAGCACAGAGGCCAAGCTACTCAGAACTCGGAGGAGCAGGAAGCATTTAGATGTGCTTGTAAAATCTCCCCATTCATCCTGCGGTATGAATGGCTTAATGGCTTTAATACAAGCTGATGCAATCGCTTGCAGGCAAAAAAAAAAAAAAGATGAACCTTCATCGATGCAACGTGCAGCGAGGACTTCACGTGGCCGGGACTCAGTAAGGATGGGTAATAATGCAGAGGTTTTGTGATTCATGTCTGAAAAACGCACCTGGAATTCTCCCTGAGGAGAGTCTACAGACTCCAGGCTGGGAGAGAAAGTGGTGACGAGGCAATTTCGGGTTTTATTTATTGTGGCTCCAGCGCCGGGCCTGATGGCTGTTCGTTACTGAGTTGACAGCGAAGCCTTGCTGTATGGAGACGTCTGTACGCCACCGATTCGTCACACTGATGGAGGGACGGACCTTCTGTCCTTGTAACTTGAATAGCATGAAAAAAACAGTAGCCCTAGATTGACTGTTGTCATTCTGCGAGATTTATTATTCTGTAGTTACACATTTACATAATTAATTACATAAATAATTACAGTAAAAAAATGTAGCTGTGTCTCAAATGTAAAAAAGGATACAAGTGAGAAATAATAAGTCATGTGTTAGAAGAGTGTTTCCTAGGTTATACACTAGAGGAGACCACAGAGGGTTAATCTATTAGTAGAGAAAGGTTGCCCCTCATTCAGCAAAGTCTCTCACCTCAGAGCTGTCGATGGTCCTGTCAGCACCATAGCACAATGTACAAAGACTGGCTAATAAGAGGAGACAGACAGTGTCCATAGCTTTCAATGGAAGTCAATGTAAAAAAAATGGAGCATTTCTATTGGTGCATTCATCATGAAATGTGGACAAATTATATGTATGGTACTGTGCAGAGGTTTTAGCCTCCTAATTACATCATTAAAAAGCTTTAAAAAGAGCTTTTACTGCAGAAGCTCCAGATCTCATCAGAACAGATAAAGCAGCTGAACATAAATCCAGTAAACAGGAGAAACAAGAGCTTCTCATTCTGAAGAAAGAAAGTAGTGAGATCTTCTCGGTGAGCTAGTCTGAAGAACAGAGCTCGGTTCCTCCAGGGTTCTCCTGGACGCCCCCCAGTCCAGCCAGCACAGCGTGGAGGATGTGTTCTCTCTCTCTCTCTCTCTCTCTGTCTCTCTCTCTCTCTCTCTCTCTATATATATATATATATATATATATATATATATATATATGTGCAAAAATACATGTATTGAATTGTATAGATATAGGACTTTGTAGATGAATACCGTGGAAGATACTCTACTCAACCCTAACGACAACCTTACCTCCAACCTTTTAATCTCAGTAGTCTAAACACTGTGGTTTCCTTGAAAATCAGTTAAATGCTGTTGTTCTCATGTCATTTAGTCCCCAGTATGTGAGTAAAACACAGACAGACAGACACACATTAGTTTTTAGTTATCCCTGTTCCTAGTTATCCTTGCAGGATGGCTTCAGTGGGCGTCTGTAAGAGAGTGTGGTTAATGATGCTGCTCTGCTAGTGTGTAATGGTGTGTGCATTTGTGTGTGTGAGTGTGTGTGTGATTGTGTAACTGAACATAGCCATAATCTTAACCTCAGCAACCAGAGCATCAGCTTTGGCCTCTTTTACATCTCTCTGTAATTAAAGCTGCGGGTTTGGGGGGATAGAAGTGGGTTTCCTCGTGGAGAGCAGCCAAATGTCCTCACAAACACAACATGCTGATATTTTCTAGGACATTTGGTCCCCACAAAGAGCTGAATACACACACACTGACACACAGGCGATCTAAGGGGAAGAAGCATGAGCCATATGCTGAGCCATATTCTCCTGCACTAATGGATCTTTATCTGTAGCGACAGCGCTTTTTGGCGTGCTATTTATGTTGATTATGATGAATCTTACGGTGCCACTTTCAATATGGTAATGATGTTTTCACCATGTTCTGGATTATTTGTCACACACACACTCACACACACAATCACACACACTCACACGCACACACACTCTGAGCACTGCCAGGTGTTTGGGCTTAGAGCGGCACAGCTTCTTATAAATCAGACAGTGACGACTGCTCTGCTTTAAGTCTTACACAGGGTCCAGTTCCTCCTCACTGATGAGGCCGATGAGGACGCTGTGTCCAGCCCACAGGGTTTGAGATCAGTAGCTCCTGCTTCTGTGAACAGCGGCACAGGTTGGCCTACAACTGCAGCTGAATGAGCAAGAGAGAGAGAGAGAGAGAGAGAGAGAGAGAGAGAGAGAGAGAGAGAGAGAGAGATGGACTGAGAGAGGGACAGAGAGGGAGGAGAACAGAGAGGGAGGAGACAGACAGAAAGAGAGAGAGAGGGAGAGAGAGAGATGCAGAGAGAGAAGAGAGAGAGAGAGAGAGAGAGAGAGAGAGAGAGAGAGAGAGAGAGAGAGAGGGAGAGGGAGAGAGAGAGATGCAGAGAGAGAAGAGAGAGAGAGAGAGAGAGAGAGAGAGAGAGAGAGAGAGAGAGAGAGGGAGAGGGAGGGAGGGAGAGAGAGAGAGAGGAGACAGGTAGTGGATGAAGGAGGGGTGGGCATAGGAAGGGAGAGGGCAGGGAGAGAGAGAGAGAGAGAGAGGAGAGATAGCAAGAAGAGACAGAAGGGTGGAAGGAGACTGTCAGAGAGAGAAAGAGAGAGGGTGGAGACAAGGAGAGAGAGAAAGAGAGAGAGAGAGAGAGAGAGAGAGAGAGAGACAGAGGGTGAGGTAGGGGAGAGAGAGCTAGGAAAGAGAGAATGGTGGAAGGAGACTGTCAGAGAGAGAAAGAGAGAGGGTGGAGACTAGGAGAGAGAGAGAGAGAGAGAGAGAGTGAGAGAGCATGAGTGTAATGTTCAGTCTCTCATCCCAACATTGTCCTGGTCGGTCAGGCTGACTGACCGATCTCTGTGAACTGTGCAGTGTGGGGTTCTCTCAGATTACAGTCTCTAGTCTAATTAGGATTTTGGCGAAGGACAGGCGGAGGGAGAAGACGAATGGCCGGACCGCTCCAGCTGTGTTGTTTCTTTAAATTACATTGTGCTTCTCGCTCTGCGAGAGCAATTAGGCCGAGCTCGGCGTTTCTCTCCCTTTGTCTCAGATGTGTCTGGATCTCGAGGCCTTTTATCACGGGGGAATATAAGGGGCTGACCTTTGGTGCGTCACTCCAAACTTTTAATGAACTCTAATGAAACTTGGAAGGAAATTTCTTCTTCAATTAAAACCATGACTTTCCTTCGACATCTAGAACTCACACTGCTGCTCATCATATCTAGTTCAGAGGTGATGCCTAGAACCGCATGCTTTAACCTGGAGTGAACACACAGCCTCTAACCAGTCCTTAGAAGAGCCCTGACCAATAGAACGGGACACCCTGGAATGTGCCTGATGCCATGTTTAATAAATAATATATTATAAATAAATAAATACATTATAAATAACACTAGACTCCATGAGGAGAACTTTGTAGATGTTCTAATGATGAACACGGTGATGGAGAACCTCCACCACTTTCTGTAGGAGTGTTATTATTAATGTTTATTCTAATATCAGTGATTTTATTGAGCAGATCAACACTTACTGCCCAGATCAGCAGCTTTACACTCTAATTTTCAGGGTAATAATACTAATAGTACTCAACATTATATATCCATTTATTTGATGAATGGGGTTTTCTAGATTGATTTTAAACAAATGTCTGGAAATCTAAAAGATACCTGGAAGTGATACAAGTGTAGTCTTGCTCATTTCTTTGAACACACAGCATATGTGTGTGTGTTAGATCTAATATACTGAACATTTTTGAACAATGTATGTGCGTTCTCAAGGGCCCTGGAATTTACCTACATTTTGTGTCCAAAAACTTTATTTAATTTATTATTTAATAACTATAAGAGTCCAACGCTCGCTGTCCTCAAACCCAGACTGAAGACCCTCCTCTTCTGAGAGGACTTGGGTGAAGAGTAGAGTATTATTATGGTCTCCATATTGACTTGTGTTTAGTAGAGTCTAAGATTAGAGGATCTGAATTTTAGTCTATTTAAACTAGCTGAGCTTCTTCTTCAGTAAACAGTGAAGCTCTTTTGTAAGACAGATTATTGTGGTTGAGTTAACTTAATATGTCAATCCTGACTCCAGTAACTGAAGTTTAAATTTAACAGTAATTTGTTGTTCAGTAATAGTAGATTTCATCTTCTCTGTTCTGGCAACAAGGTGGTGGAATTAACTTTTTTAAAATAGATATGTATTTTTTTTCATATTTGAATATTTACCTTCTCCTTACCTTACCTTTAGATTTTTAGCCAATTACCCACAAGTAATGCTCCCGACACTGGAAAGGTGAGGACTGACACATGCCTCCTCCGACACCTCCCCAACAGCCACCACCTCTTTTTAAAACTGCCGCCAGTGCAACCAACGCACTCTGAGAAACTCACTGGGGACCCAGCTCTGATGCATCGGCTAGCAGATGCCCAGTCCGTGCTGACTCTCAAGCCAGCTACCCACTCAGGGAGAGAAAGGTCCACTGGACCACTCAGAGCCCCTCTGAGAGAATTTAACAGAGCTCTAATGTCATTAATAACTATTAAAGCATTTACTGCATTCCTACCATGTATTGCACTCATTGGGCCTTAATCACATTTAAGGACTTACTTAGATGGAAGATATCGGTGAATGAGTACTCTTGTAAAGTGGGCTAAATTGGGCTGATTTCTGACAGTGTTCTAATTCCTCAAGTTACTCCAGATATATATAAATATAACCGGTTATTATATGGAGACTAATTATGTTAGACTAACCAAAATTACCATTTAACCACATTTTGCTTCAAATTCTTGGCTCAGATAAAATGTGCAGAGAAATAAAGTTGGAGAGCAGAACTGGCACCTGAGCTGAAAAGGATTTATGGACTGTGTATTTGTAATACACCCATATGCATTTGAGGAAGGTTAAATTGAGTAGATTCTGTGTGTAGATCATTTTACACTGTACTTGATTGAGTATTTCTGAACACCTAACGACGTCAGGTTCAGAACCAGGTGTAAATTAGTAGCAGTGTCTCAAGGGCATGTCATGGGAAGCTAGGTTTTCACATCATGTGCTTAATTTATCAAAACACAATCCAGCACTGTTCCAGCTCTGAGGATCAGTTATATGTGAAATATGCCTGAGTGCATCTCTTCCTCAGCAGCAATTCTTAGCTATAGAACTGCATGTATAATCACCATTTCAACAATAAACAGCTAAGCTTGGTATCAAGCTTGTTGATGGCTCCTCCACTTTACTGTAAATATTAACAACCTCAAAAAACATTCCTATACACTAGAATAGGAGATATTAGTCCATACACACCTCAATAAACACTCCTATACACTAGAATAGGAGATATTAGCCTATACACACCTCAATAAACACTCTTATACACTAGAATAGGAGATATTAGTCCATACACACCTCAATAAACACTCCTATACACTAGAATAGGAGATATTAGTCCATAAACCCCTCAATAAACACTCCTATACACTAGAATAGGAGATATTAGTCCATAAACCCCTCAATAAACACTCCTATACACTAGAATAGGAGATATTAGTCCATACACACCTCAATAAACACTCCTATACACTAGAATAGGAGATATTAGTCCATACACACCTCAATAAACACTCCTATACACTAGAATAGGAGATATTAGTTTATAAAACCCTGTTGCAACCGGGCAGCCAGACAACTGTACATGCTGATTTTATGAAGCACAGAAATTAATCCACTTTGCCAAACAGTTAAGTCCAGTGTCTCGAATTCCACTTCCTACAAATGCTCAGATGGCTGGTCTGATTAAAACAATGCAAACCACACACTCCCATCAGGGGTGGGCTGTAGCTGATTTAATATTTAGGCAGGGAATGGCTCTACATTTGGCTTGGGCACAGCAAGGGAGGGGGGCTAGTGTTGTGTGCCAGTGCCAGAGTAAGTCTTCAATATTTCAGCAGCCTTTTACTTCGTATCTCTCTCTTACTCTTAATCTTCATCTCACTCTGTCTTAACCCTACTGGAAATCTGAGTTAACACACAGGATCTTTTCCCAGCTTCTGTGGGTGAATCTCTGCCCTCCTGCTTACCCCTGGTCTTCCAGTACCACTGCTTACATTTACTCGAGATTCTTGTGTTTAGACCTTTGGGATAGGTGAGGAAATTGTGTGGAACAGAAAGATTATAACTTTCAATCAACACTTAAACAAAGACTTTGGACACTCTTACAAATAAAGATTCCTATGTTGGTATTTGATCCTGTAATATTTTCATTAGCGTAGAGATTTTGGATAAAGGTTTTGGTGGAGGTTATCAAGGTTTTGGACAACAGGTAAACAGGCTCAAAACAGGGGCCTAAGATGCACTGATTCTCATAGAGGCCTCACCTCTCAAATTACGGGATTTGAAGGATTTTCTGGATCCTAGATACCACAGGACACCTCCAAAGGTCTTATAGAGTCCATGCCCCAACAGGCCAGAGCTGTTTTGGTGGTATAAGGAGGTGCTACAATGCATTCTTTGAGCAATGCCATAGGGAAACCACTTTATCTTCCATAAAGAGTCTTTTGTGCACCTTATAAAGGCCTAAAGAACCTCTGGAACCAAAATCAGTTCTTTCTGATGTTCTACCCTATTTTGAAGGGCAACCACCCAATCCCATTCATGTAAACTCTCCCCCAATCAATAGCAATGCCCCAACACAAGGAGGGCGAAGACTTAGACACAAATGTGAATCAAACATCAGCCCACCCCTGAGAGAGCAAGGCCAACTGAGCTCTCCTGGACTCTGGCCCGGGTGTACAGGCTTTTATTAAGCAGATGGTGTTAAAGTTGATGGCTCATCCACCAGTGACGATGTGCGTTACATAGTGTAGAATTAATTTGCTGCTAAACAGCAATTAACTCTAAACTCTAAGCTTTCGTGTAGAGGAACCGCTCTGGCTATCGGCTCTCATCATATATAGAGTTTTCTTACATGCATGGCTGGTTGCCTTCACTTTTCAAATGAAAGAGTAAGTGCGCTCTCACAGATACTCTCGTATCAGGCTAAATGAGGCGCACACGGCTGAAGAGAAGCATGCGTACAAGCACGAGGAAAAGCTTCAAATGAGGGTGTGGGGTATCGAAGTTAAAGAGTCCATTATGATCCAACTGTATTCTGAGCTTTCATATGGGCTTGTAGTAATGTTGAGAAGGAGGAGCAACTGCACGCAGATGGGCAGGGCCTCAGTCAATTATATACAGCCGAGCTCGTCTTCTAAAGTCTGGCCACATTCAGATGCATCCATGTATGTGGTGACTCCGATGTATTAATATGATCTAATGAGAAGTAACAGGTTCAGCAAGACTGAGCAAGATCACTGCAGTGAGGCCTGAAATGGAAGTGTGCCCATAATTAATGTGTGTCCTTCTTCGGAGGGCGGTGTTAACTAAATGTGAGCCCCCATGCCCCCTTCCCTGGCTCACACACTCACTAAATCAAGTCAAGATGTTGAGTAGTTGAACTACAGGCCAGAAAACTTTCCCTAAATAGTACAGTTTTCTGCAAACAGCAAATTATCATAATGACTATTGCTCTTCGGCAGCCTGTTCTGGTGTGTGGCCTGATTTAGCAAGTCTTTAATAGCCTTGGGTGCTTATTTTTTAGCTCCCGCCCCTCTTCATACACTCACAGTCCACTTTATTAGAACCACCCACCTTGTGCTTCCACTCAGTGGCCACTTTATGAGGTCCACCTACCTTATAGGTCCACTGTAGGTGTACACAATTACAGGCTGTAGCTTTATGTGTTGCTGCACGATATGTTAGTCGCCCGCTATCCTGTTTATTATTGGTCAGTTTCGGACCACAGGACCACTACTGACCAGGTCTTATTTGTGTGGTGGACTGTTCTCAGGATAACAGTGAAGCTTGCATGGTAGTGTTAATGTGGTAGTGTGTGTGGTGCTGGTATTGGAGTGTTTCAGGCCCAGTGGTGTCTTTATCGCTGCTAGGAGGATACGCATTGCCAATACGCAGCCCTATCCACCACCCAAACATTATCCAGTCAAGAGTAGCTGTGTGGTCAGAAACCGACCTAAATGATGGCCACAGCAGGGGGATACCAGCAAGTAAAGGTTTCCAATAAAGTGGCCTGTCTACAGCCCTTAATTACAACTACAGAACAATGTCACCACACTCGAGTGCCGCCATTAAGAGAATGCAGTCCAACAGCCGTCACTTTGCAGGCTCTTTCTTCTGCCTTCTCCACTCTCCACGCTTTACGATCTCCAGGGAAGTCGTGAGAGGCCTGCCCGGGGTCCGCAGGCCAGACTGGGCATGTGTGTGTGTTTATAGACACAGACGCATGCTGTGGGGTGCACATAACCCGGGGCAAGTGATGGGACCTCACAGGGAGTCATGCAGTTATTTATAAACAAAAAGAATATCCTCAGGGACTCCAGACTGTGCTGTTGTCTGATGTTCTCGCGTTAGACACTGTGGAGCTCAAAACAGTGAGGATTTGTCATACAAGTTTGCATCTAACACTACTGTAAATCAATGTAGTGTAAGGTAGGGATAGGGAGACTGGGGGGTCAGTGAGGTTGCAAAGAGGCAGGTTTTTCCACCCTCCCAATTTAAGATAAAATGCAAAGTAAGAAAGAGACGGATGCGTCAAAATACTTGCTATTAATGGTTAGCTGCCAGCTTTGACCTTTAAGCAGCATTATGTAGCATTTTTGTCCTGAATCAGCAGCTTCAGGATCATGGTGAAGCTCCACTGACTGTATCAGGGAGAACAGCGTCTCTATCGTTGCTACTCCGGGCTTGGAGCGCTGCTAACTGCACTATGGAGCTCTGGTGAAGCGAGCAGGACGGCGCTCTCCAGAACTGCTGTGTAACGCTGCAGAACCCATAGAGTCATATTAGTGTAAAATCCTGTAGTATTACTCTACCCCCTCAGTCCACATGCTCCTACACCTTTTAGTGATGCTTCTGTATCTCTCAGCTTGTCCAGAAATGCATGTGTAAAGTGTGTCTCTCTTGATGGATGTCTCAAAGCGTGAATTCCACTTCCCAACTGAAGGGGGAGCCCAGGAGCGTGAAATATCAGTTCTCACATAAACGTTTACCTTAACTGCCAGCTTTAACCTACCGTAATAACTACCGTAATTGACCTTAACTACTAGCTTTGACCTTATGATCAACTACCAACTTAGTCTTAGTCTAGTAGTTTGTAATGAAGTACTTGGTTAGCCCAGTTCTGCTCCTAAGTCTTATACTACTGTACAGTAGGAATCTATCCTTGTCCAAGAGTACATTGACCAAACACTGTGGCATTTCAGGCAGTCAACCACAGCATACCTACTGTGAGGTAATTATACACCACAATGTTTTAATTGGTCCATTTAGTCTGAAAATGATTTCACATCACCTCCACACTGACCTCTTGGATGTAAGGGTAGCTTCAGCACCTGCTGCCCCACTTTTAGAAAAAAGGTACAAAATTGAGGTGGTACCCTTCTCAACACCGCCATATCATCAAGGTATGTTTTCAGTGTCTTAGGATAAGGGATATTATTATAACACCACACTGTTGAAAGAAAAATATCCTTAAGGAAATTGTGGAGGAACATCTTTAGGTTGTTTAAAGAACCTCTAAGAAAACAGTCTTGGAAGAACCTATTCTTAAGGATGGAAGCCTTCGCTAAGATCTAAAGTTTATTTCAGTGAGAAAAAATTATAAGATATTGATATTGATAATGAGATAATTGATAATTGATAATGATATTAATAATGAGAAGATATTTCTCATAGTTGGATCCAAATACAATAGCCTAAAGATCCTTTAGGAACCTTAATTAATTCAAGTGAGCTCTTTAAAGAACCAGATTTCATACTGAGGACCACCTTTACACTGTTTGTACCTTGAGGAACAAAAAAAAGGTACTGTCACCAGTTCAGCAGTGCAGTCGATCCATTAATCGGATAAATGCAGTTTTAGATTCATTTATTAAGTGACCAAGTCTCTGTCATGGTTTCTAAAGGCTGTTTAGTGTAAGTTCGGTTCTTGTGTACCAGCTATTCATCTCGATGAAAGCGAGACAAATCCCTGTGACTGATTGTTCCTTTTAGTTTCTCCGAATCCCGTCTTCCAGCCCACAGCTTTCAGCCTCTTTGTTTGAAAGGATTGGTGATGAATCATAAGCCGAAATTACGCCGATCGATCTGACGTCTCACTCCGTGTTCCTTCTGAAAGAACAGCAGCGGACGAGGATGGTCGAGCAGCCGCCATCGCCGATGTTTGTGTTCTTTAGATGTCGGGAAATTACACACCGGCTCGGAGACGAGAGGGGGTGGACTCAGCGTAGCGTGATTCTAAGCAGATAATATCTGTTCTACTTTGCATCAAATAACTGTAATTTCAGTCTAGCCAGCAATCTGCTCTGGCCTTGAAGAGTAATTTGCAAGACCCCACCAAGGATGGGAGTGCATGTATGTGTGTGTGTGTGTGTGTGTGTGTGTGTGTGTGTGTGTGTGTTTATGAGTGTGTTTAGATCACAAAGCCTGGTCTGAACAGCGCAGAGGCAAGAGGTTGGCTATTATCTCTGATCAAATGGTGAATGGCAGAGGAGCGTCATAATGCCACACTCCCAAATCCATCAAAGCCTCTTTCAAACAGCGCACCTCTTCGATGGCGTGTGACCCGCGGACCGCCCGCAGCCACATACACACAGTAAAAAAAAAAAAAATCTAAAATCATATTTCTGAATAATAGCAGAGAGATCACAGAAAGCAAGGAGAAAGCGCTGCGCTCCAGGTACTCGTGGAAGGCTCGGTTGGAAAGAAAAATCAACTACTAGCCGTCCAGACAGGACTGAGAGTGACCGGTTATGCAAGTCCATTATCCCAGAAACAGGATTTCTAACATTAGAGTTTGTTTGACTTTATTAGAGAACTCTGTGCAACCACTCACTGCCCACTCTTTCAGACCCATGCAGTACCTCAGAGCAGGGGTTCTCAGGAGGAACCCACAGAGCAACAACTGCTTAACGACCTCATAGCAACCACCTGTCCAATTAACCTGCTTTTTCCTCTGGAAATGTACCTTTTTTAATACAATCCAACAGTTCAGATTTAGGCTAGTGGAACCATCAGCACAGCAACCACCTAACAACATCCTATGAACCACTTGCACAAGTAGAATCCAGCAGTTCATATTTTAGGTACAAAAAGCAGTAAATCTGTCTGACAACACCTAGGTAACTACTTAGCAACACCTTTTTAACACAACCCAACCCAATTTCAGACAGCAGTCAAATGGAACAAAAAGAACAGCATTCACCTAACAACCCAATAGCAACCACCTAGCAAACCCATAGCAACCACCTCTGCAATCCTATCACATGTGCATAGAATCAGGAAATGCACTTTTGTAATGTTATGAATGTGATCCAAGTGTTCATTTTTTAGGCAATTGGAACAAACAGCACAGCAACCATTTATCAACCCCTTAGCAACCACCTAGCAACAGCCTAACAATCAACTGTACAACCACCTTGCTTTTTCGTCAGGAAATTAATTTTTCAGCCACCATTTTTGGACAGCAGCCACCTAGCAATCTCTTAGCAACCACTTAGCAACACCCTAACAACCACCTGTGTTGTATTGAATTACATTTTATTTGAATTACTGTTTAATCACTTTATTTGTCTACTTGTTTTCCACTTAAAAATATAATAGCTTTTCCAGTTCTGCTATTCTAATTACTTTAACTGCAAAAAAATGGACGTGTTTAGATACTGCAGGATTTATGCAATCTCCAGTGTACCCTTGGGGCGGACCGTTCTCAACATAGCACCGACTTGAGATATGAGCCTATCAGGCACTCATGGTGTTACGCATTATTGTCACTGTGAGGTAAAGAGTCGCTCCACTACCCACCAATATCCAGCCATCCAGCCAGGAGCATCTTGGTGGTCAGAAGCTGACCTATGATGAAGTGCCAGTTTAAAAACACCAGCAAGGTGGAAGTACAAGGCAAGGGTTTCTAATAAAGTGGCCACTGGGGGGGTTACTGTATTTCAGTTGTGAAGCCATAGTCTCTCTCTCTCTCTTTCTCTCTCTCTCTCTCTCGCTCTCTTCAGCCTCTGCTCTGCCACAAACGTTTATCAGAGCTCATGTCCCATCAGGCCTGTCGGGCTGTGGGACGCACCATTACTCCTGGCCCTCTTCCTCTTGTTGTGGCGGAAAGGCCAGGTAAATTGCCTGCTGCCATGGCTTCGCACCATGGGCTGACGAAGTGGAAGGTGACAAGAGGGTTGTCTTTAAAATTGCTATCGATCGGCCCGTTTGAATCGGTTCCTCAGGAGGGTTAAGAAGGGAGCAGCATCTAAGAGGAGCTTCAGGAGGAAGAGCTGCCGCTGGATGTCAGGCCAGAGAGGATCTATAGCCGTGTCTATAATCACTAAGCGAGATGTGCGATTGTGCTCTAAAGGAACTGCAGTGGAGCAACTTTGATGTGAGTGAGTGTGTTCAGGAGAGAGAGAGAGAGGGAGAGAGAGAGAGAGAGAGAGAGAGAGAGAGAGAGGGAGAGAGAGAGGTTAGCCACATGTTGCCCTGTTATAGAAATGCAAATGAGATCCGAAGGCAGCAAAGGTTTTTCATCTTCATAGACAGCAGTGAGTGTGAGTGCGCCTGTAGGGGAGGGCTTGTTAGATTGGCCGTCTGTTCAGAAAACATTACAGATTCCTATTAAATAAGCCTGAATGTGCTCATCTCTTAATAACAACGAGCCATATTCACCAATGTCTTCCTACGTCCTGGAGTCTACGTCAGATTCAGGGCGCGTTTTTAAAGCACAGGACTGTATCCATATGAAAACTGTGGCTTATATGAACTGTGGCAGTTCTCTGTGGAGTGTTCTGTCAGAAATTGGTGGTGAAGGACCTGCGTTGACTTCTAGAAGCAGGTCTTGGAAGCCTGGAAGCGAAGCTGTGAAACCCAGCATCGCTCCTTGTCCATTACTTTCATCTTTCGACCACAATTCTGAGGAGAATTTCCTGTAGGCTGGGAATTGTGCCACTGCTGGTAGACCCGTATGACCGTATGCTTCCATACAGCTGCAGATTCAGCTACTTCCTGCACACCACGGCCTTTACCTCCAATGCAGTCACTTCTTTCAACCAATCGTTAACTGTATCTGCATTGCGACCCACTTCTGCACTGCACCACCTCTTCTTCTTCTTCAGGCATTTGTAGTCCCATCATCCTCATGCAGCGCCATCAGCAGGAGCCTGAAGTTACTACTACCACCTTAAACACGCATGTCCTACGCATTGTCCTACGTTTTCACACTTGTTCCGAATACACATGTCCTCACCTGAGACAGACCCTGGCCTTGTTTGGGGGAGTGGCTTATTATGACTGGTTTCCTTTTCACATCAAAGAATTCAATTCGAACCGTGGATCCCATTGCACAAATGGTAGGTTCTAGGTTCATCCGTTTATCATTCATTTTCCTTGGATACAAATTCTCAAGCAGAGAAGAACAGCACTTTCTGGAGTCATGGTGTTTCGCCATGCAGGACATTTTAGCCACTCATAATAGCTTCCACACGATCAGCAGACCGCACCAGAGTCCATTTAAAGGAAATCCCAGACCATCGATATTAGAAGGACCAGAGATTGGCTCTCTGAGAAAACAGCATTCACACTAGACCAAACGTACCAAACTATCAAAGCAAGCTATGTCTAAAAATGCTAAAATGCTAGTCTAAAAACACCCTTTATAGGGAATGTAGACATGGTTTAGAGCAGCATTACGCAAGATTTTGCAGTTCTTGCTCCTGAGCTCCCCCTACAGTTGGAAAGTGGATGTCAGATTTGCTCAGTGCTTTGGGCCTCCTCTAAAAGACACATTATTTTACACATTATGCATTTCTGGACAAGCTGAGAGGTACAGAAGCATCACTGAAAGGTAGAGAAGCACGTGGGCTGAGGTGGTAAAGTAATATTACAGGATTTTACACTAATATGACTAATATTTTACCGGAGTTACACAGTGTTACAGTCAGTGGAGCATCAAGATTTGAAGGTACAAATACTACATAATGCTGCTATACGTGGCAAGGGGCACTTAGGGTCATGGGAAGACCAGGACTGGCACTGGTTTTATTTCATACACACTGAGATAGAGGGAGACCCCCATAGAGAGGGAGAGAGAGAGAGAGTAAGAGTAAGAGAGACAGGTAGAAGCAGAACAGTTGGGGTGTAAAAGTGAAAGCAGAGGGAAGGAGCTCAGCGCTGCATTGCTAATTTAAAAGAATTGCTTGACAGAGCAGCGAGCAGTCTGCCTTTTATCCCTTGTTTAATAATAGCGGGGGAAAGAGCGTGCAACAGTAGGTGTCACTTGTTTTAAAGGGGGCGGATTTGCTAGTCGGCCTCCTGCTAGCTTCCACACGGTACATTCACACAGTTTGAGAATCCACAAATATTTTATCAGCGTGACGATGAGTAGAATTTCCATCAACCGGAGATGATTTGCATTTCTGAAAGTGCACCGGAGTGATGCATTATGTAGCTGGGGTGATGTGCTCCACGCAGCTCAGCTTTAAGACTGGATCACTTTTACCAATTCCCTTTTATGAACGTGAGCTTTTTAATGATGAAGTGAAGCTGATGTTTTCCCGTCACGTTACTGAGGGCTGGCCACGGTGGAGGGATTATACATTAAGTGTGCTTAAAGCAAACAAACAAGCAGCAGCACAGGGAGGCCTGCCATGCTGTCGGACGCTCGATCACAACAGAATTATGAGCGTCAACCATTAAGGGGACGCTTTATCATTTTGGCATAGAAACAATAGAGAGAGATAGTGAACTCTCACTGCATTTGAACAAAGGCGAGAGAGAGAAGTGGGTGTGGTTTAAACCAGTATGAGTCTGTAAGGTGTGTAGTTGTTCCACACTGGCAGTCATAATTGTGGAGGGATTTTAATCCAGTAAACTGATTCTGATCCAGTATGTAGAGTGACTAATCCAGTATGAATCTGTGTGTGTAGTTTTTATGGTCTGGCAGCAATTATTGTGGAGTGGTATTGATCCAGTATGAATCTTCAGTGTGTGTGTATTTGTTCCTCCCTGACAGTAATAACTGATAAGTGATTGCATACCAGTATGAATCTGCAGTGTGTGTAGTTTTTCTTTTTTTTTTTGTTTTTAGTCTGGCATTAATTATTGTGCAGTGGTTTTAATCCAGTATGCATTTGCAGTGTGTGTGGTATTTGCATTCTGAAAGTGTGTGAGTGATTGTATCCAGTGTGAAACTGCAGGATGCTCTGTAGAGTGAATGTAATGCAGTATGAATCTCTTTGTGCAGTTTGTTTCAGTCTGACAGTAAATCTTAAGGAAGGCTTTTAATCCAGTATGAATCTGTGTGTGTGGTTTTTACGCTCTGGCAGCAATTATTGTGTAGTGATTGTAATCCAGCATGAATCTGCAGTCAGTGTATTTTGTATAGTCTGGCACTAATTATTGTGGAGTGGTACTGATCCGGTATGAATCTGCAGTGTGTGTAGTTTTTAAAGTCTGGCACTGATTATTGTGCAGTGGTACTGATCCAGTATGAATCTGCAGTGTGTGTAGTTTTTATAGTCTAGCACTAATTATTGCGGAGTGGTACTGATCCAGTATGAATCTGCAGTGTGTGTAGTTTTTATATTCTAGCACTAATATATATTCTATATAATATTCTAACATTATTGTGGAGTGGGACTGATCCAGTATGAATCTGCAGTGTGTGTAGTTTTTATATTCTAGCACTAATATATATATTCTATATAATATTCTAACATTATTGTGGAGTGGGACTGATCCAGTATGAATCTGCAGTGTGTGTAGTTTTTATAGTCTAGCACTAATTATTGCAGAGTGGTACTGATCCAGTATGAATCTGCAGTGTGTGTAGTTTTTATAGTCTAGCACTAATTATTGCGGAGTGGTACTGATCCAGTATGAATCTGCAGTCAGTGTAGTATTTGCATTCTGAAAGTAATAACTGTAGAGTGATTGTATCTAGTGTAAAACTGCAGGATGCTCTGTAGAGTGAATCGAATCTAGAATGAATCTGTTTGTGCAGTTTATCCAGTCTGACAGTAATATTTAGGGAAGGCTTTTAATCCAGTATGAATCTGCAGTGTCTGTATTTGTTCTACCCTGACAGTAATAACTGTGAGGTGACTGCAGTGTGTGTAGTTTTTGCAGTCTGACAGTAATAACTGTAAAGGGCTTTTAATCCGGTATGAATCTGCTGTGTGTGTAGTTTTTATAGTCTAACAGTAATAATTGGGAAGTGAATAGTCTCCGGTGGAGCGCTGACATGAACATCCGAGCTATATCCGTGGGAATTTTGGCAAATTCCCAGACATTTAATCTTGAATCGACTCAGCAGATCATTACAAATTACCTTTGGCTGGACATTATTGGACCACTCTTAACCCTGCTGTGCTGATGCTGAGGTGTGTGACAAGAGTCTACTGAACTCTTATGCTATTCAGGCGGTTTCTAATCTAATAGAAGCCCATGTTAGCCACTGCAGCCCAGCTGCTGTTTTTATGTCATCCCTTCAGATGTTCAGCACTAGCCCTCTTCACCCAGATTGCTCTTTAACTGTGTTAAAGTCTCTGTGTTGAGACCTGATTAGACGTTAAGGAGGTTTAAGAAAGGATAGGAATTTCTGAAACGTCTGAGAAAGCAACCACTGCAGTGCAGCAACAGTTTGTGCGTAATCCTGATTAAATCTTAGTGCAAACACTTTTTTTTATTTTATCTATAATCAGATCAGAGCTTCTGACTGAGGATTCAACCAAATGTAGGATTTGTTTTATTAAACTCTAATTCAACTCACTGAGCCTGTCTTGCTGGCTTTCAATGAAATGTGCAATCAAAGGAATGTAAAGTATGTTCAGAATGTCTCTAATTTACATGACTAAAGCCAGACTAAGGCCAGAACACACAGACGGAATCATATATATTTAGAGTGTAAATTGAATTAAATGTACTTTGTTATATTTTGTTATACTTTATTAAATAAAAGTATTTGGACACCTTCTCAGTCATTGTTTCCTCTGAAATCATAGGGTCATAAATCAGAGAGTATTAAAAAAGAGTTGATGGTGCATTGCTGTGAAGATTTGATTGCATGCAATGCCAACTGCATTACTGAGGTCAGGATGTTGGATGATGATCATCACCCCACCTCATCATCCCCAACTCCCCAACTCATACCAAAAGTACTGGATGGAGCTCCACCACCATCATTCCAGAGAATGCAGTTCCTCCACTGCTTCACAGCTCAATGCTGGGGGGCTTTATACCCCTCTAGCCCACACCTGGCATTATTAGGCAGCATGAAGCCAAAAGGTTCATGATGTTTATCTGCTCCAGAGAGTCCTATTCTATTGGCAGTACTTCTTCTCTACAGGGCCTAGACAAGCTGTGTGTGTATGCATTTGAACATCTGTGTCAGCAATAGGTGCAACTTAATGTAGCTAAATGCATTCATTACAAAGGGTGTCCACAAACATTTGGACATTGTACAAGGTGAAGCACTATTGCCATTGCCATTTCAGCATATCAGAATCTGTGTGTTCCTCTGTGCGATTTGCTTAACAACAGACAGCCACATTGCGGTCCCTCAGAACAGCGCTTGGACAGGGCTGGACGATGGCTGCCAAACAGCGAGGCATGGCGCAGTGATCTCTCAGAGGGCCTAAAGCTCATTATGGTCAGCCAGCCTGCGACTCACTGCTCTCCTGCCTGGAGAGGATGCTGAAGGTCCGGCCAAAGGGAAAGCCAAGGCCACAGCAGCTTTTCTCTTCCTCTTACCTGGCCAGCCTGCGAGACCCTTCTGCATAAAAATGGCTGCACCCTAATGCTCAGAGCAATTTTTACTTGGTCTGGATTTCTTTCCCCTCTATCTGTCTTTCTTTCCTGTGCTTTCAGTTTATCAGAGACCTTCCCATGTAAAATCTATACACTGCACCATGCACAAGCCAGAGGACGTTAAATTTAGTTAAACAGCCATGACATGAGAGAGTTGCCAAAACTCTGCAATAATCTGGACCTCCAATAACCACCAGCAAGACTTGGTAGACCACCAACATCGACCTTGGATAAACATCAGCTTTCATCTCTGTCAGAGAGGCGAAATCGAGTCCCACTCTCGCTTCAGATTTGAAAACATGCAGAGATGTTTGTGTCCATCCTTCTACTGTGAGATGTCTGATGCAATCCTGGGGGTCTGAGAGAATTAGGAGATTATGAAGAAGCTCTTATTAAGAAAGTAAATAGACAGAAGCCTCCACTGCTCTGAGAACAACGGACTGACCACCCAAAGCCCAGACATGAACATTATTGCTTGTTTTTGGGAGGACATTTGGGAAAGCGAGCAGCAGAAAATGCTCTGACTTCTAAGACCAAACTTAGACTGGAGGTATGGAAACATCTCCCTGCAGATTCCTGCAGAAACACTGAAAGTTGGTCTCCTGGAAAGAATGGAAGCTGTAATATCACCCGGTATTACCTGAGTGGATTCGGCTTTTCTGTCACTTTCTATTAAATGGATATTTTCCCCACCTATCATATAATCCACAAGACACTCCTGCCACTCAGAATGAGGGCTGAGAATGATCCAACACCTAAATGATATCTAGCAGTGGTCCTACCCAGGGTCCTACCCAGGGTCCTACCCAAGGTCCTATCAGTAACAAATAGAGTTGACGGGAGATTATCAGAACAACAGATGGTCTACACTCTGAAACTGTAAACTTACCAAGTGTTTCTGATAAAATGGCCAACAATCTAATAATCTGGTCGTCCAGTTGTTATTCTGGTTATGGCTTTTTAAAAATATTAACATAATGCAATATTTAGATCATCTCTCACTCCTGTAAGGTGCTGAAGGTCAGACAGCAGTAAGGGAACACATGCACACAGCACAATGAACCTGAGGTTTACGATTTATAGATCATAACAGCCTGATGACATTACCCCATATCTCCGTATTGCTCACTCTCAACAGCCCATAAAGCTTTGACTATTGTCTTGTATTGGCAGACTAGCGTGGAAGCTCATGACTAATAGATGCTGTGGTCCATATTCATACAACAATGTAAGAACAAGAATAATGTGATATTTTGAAATAATTACACTTGCTAAATTACAATTTCAGTGCAGTTATGAGTCCTAATGCAGCAAACTCTAGAAATGATTTGATAATTGTTATATTTGTGGTGTCCCACAAGGCTCTGTTTTAGGGTTTATGAAGCTGATGCTAAATATGGCAGTAATGTAGTTCTGTTCACTCTCAGAAGTCTTAAGCACTTTTGGCAGGTTGTTATTTACATTGTCAAAAACAGTCCCTGTGCCAACCTATCGTTCAACACTGAGTCAAAATCCATATTTGGTACAAAACCAGATCTTATATCTTCATAAATCAGTCTTTGAAGATTAGTTGTGCTGGCAGTGTGTTTGTGTCTATGTAACCTATACGTAAGCAACCCTGAAACAAGTAGAGATGGAGAGAGAGAGAGAGAGAGAGAGAGAGAGAGAGAGAGAGAGATTTACGAAGTGATGAAGTTATGATGGATGGAAGCAGACAAGCAAAACAGCTGAGCAAGAGCTGTTTCCCAAACAGGCTGTACAAATTGTTTACTTGATTTGAAGCCAGAAACATTGCTGGGCAGTTTGCTTATGTGACCACATTTTGTCTGACAATGATTGGTTTACGAGTTACAGTAGGAGAAACAGCTGTGGCTGATTGCACACAAGCTCCCTTTCTTCATGAATAACGTGATCTATGCCATTCTAAGGCCTGTGGGTTCACCTAGGTTGCTCAGTAGGATATATAGACCGTCTTATGACTGGGAATGGGCTTAAGTGGATTTATATAGTCATGGTTCTACAAATGGCAATGAAGCTGTCCGTGGTGCTGAAGGGAGCTGTCCATGGTAGCCTAAGGAATGTGAAACTGGATTGAGAGGAAACATTGTTGATTTCAATGGACATTGGTGGGTTTGTGTATGCCCCAAAGGTTTCATCAACTTTTTGAACATTTGTTTAAATAAATAAATAGGAAATTCAATATAAAGTGTTTCCACATTTCCATCAAATTGCCTGAAATGGTTTTAATATTGTTTTAGTTCATATTTTGTTGATGGAAATAAGTACAGTAATTAAGAATGTAATGTAAAATGCAAATAGTGTTAGGGAAGTATAGGGTTGTATGTTTTTTTTAGTCAAGCCAGTAATTCTATGTAGAATAATTTCAACTTGCCATTTCAATGTTTAAATAGTTGCATGGTTCTCTATATGGCTAAACGGTTCCCGTTTTTTTGGTCAATATCTTAAAACAAAAATGGTTCCACTATTGCTTTGAGTCTGAGAACCCTTTCTGTCAACCCTACTCTGCAGATTTTGTTAAGATTTACAAAATGTTGAATACTATGAATACTTTCTCATCATCAAACAGCTGAAAGCAGCAAATCATTTTCTGTCTAAAAATCTCTCCTTTTGGAAGCCCGCCCACTGTCTGTTCGGCTGAGCGGAGATGAGCATGGTGAGACGATGATCCCCCCCCAAGCGGGAGAGGTTTGGTAGCAGGGGGAGGAGGATACACGGAGGCGGAACAGCCAGAACATAAACACTGGAGCAGGTGAACACTTCTGCAGGTCCTCCTGGGCCATTAGAGGAGCGAGAGCAGCGCTGAGAGGTGCTCCACCGCTCTGATCTGAAAGGGTAATTGGCTTCATTAGGCAGCTGCTGAACAAAAAAAGAGCCGTGCAAAGAGAGGGTTTCACCGCCGCCTGGGGTTGGACACTTTCCTTTCAGAGCCTCTCTGTGGTTTAATTGATTGATTGATGTTGCGGTCAGAGTTAACGTCCCAATTCAGCCACTCTTGAGAGTCAGTGAATCATTCAGAGGGAAAGTTAAGGTGAACCTAATGATGTTTTCTTCTTCATTCCTTTTTTTCCTTCAACAAAAACTACTTTTCTCAAGTTTCACATTGGTTCTTCTGCTAAAGGACTGTCAGTGTCTACTGAAGTATTAGGTAAAACTTCTGAGAATGTCATGTCTATAAGAAACTGTGACCACACGTTATAACCAACACATTATAATGCAGACAAGCGACACTGAACATGTTTATGAACGTGAAATAGATTTTAGAGCATTATGAATTGTTCACATGCAAGAATTCTTTACTTAGAGCTCAAAAATACAATGTTTACGATGTTATAATAGTGCCATATGTATATCAATAATAGTCATCCCTTCTAATAAATTCATTCAGCTATTTTAAGTTGCACCCATTGCTGACACAGATGAGGTGGGGAGATGATCGTCCAGCATCCTGACCTCACTAATGCTCTTGTTGCTAAATGCAATCAAATCTTCACAGCAATGCTCCTCCAAGATCTAGTGGAAAGCCTTCCCTGGACAGTAGAGACATTTACTCCAACAAAAGCAGAGAAACCCTTTTTTAATGCCATTGATTTCAGAAATATCTATAAATAAGCAGGTGTCCCAATAATTTTGTCCATATAGTTCACATGTAATGGGTCTTTTAAGCAGTATTCCACTCTGCCATAATTATTTAACAATAATGAAGAACCCCCCAAAACAAGCCTTTAAGTCACATATGTATGTATTTGAGCTCTGCTGCCCTAAGGGGAACCTCATGGTCTGTATGGGCTACACAGGGCACTGGTTGCTTTGGGCAGTGCTTGGGTGAGATTTTAAACAGTAAGGGTTGAACAGAAAAAGCCTCGGTCAGTAAATATGTGCATTAAAGCAAATGTGTGTGAACTATTGTGTGTATTGGGGTCAGTTTGTGTGTATAAGAGCTCAGTGAGGCAGTGTTTAGGTAAGACTGGAGTGATCCACTGACGGCTGGCTGCTTCCGAATACTGCAACATCCTCTACTAGATTCTGCCCATCTGGTACTCATGTGGATCCATTAGCTAGAGATCTCGAGATACAGGTCAACAAAATCAAGGAGAGCAGACAGGAGAGGAAGGGTCAGTACCTTCAACCAGAGGTCAAACCGTATCCATTAATTTTCAATAATGCATAATAAACATTACTCTAAGTACAATGCTATGTTCATAATGCCTTATGAATGCATTATGCTGTGTTGCTGAACAAGCTCATAAATTCAAAAAGATCTGATATTCAGAGGAGGTGATTATAGAAAGCATTTATCTACGGATATATTCCGCATCTTAATAAAGAATCCAGTAGAATCGAGTTTTGAACATTTGCTGATAGAAAAAGTGAAATACAAACAAGAGAGAAAAGTCTCCAGATGCAGAACATAAAGCTAATTATGCAGTGAAATGTGATTATTCTCTACATAATTTCTCCACGCTTCAGATCACATCCATATTTAATAACGTGGCAAAGATAACCCTTTTTTGCTTTGGTTTGATGCAATCTCTGCGCATGAAGAATGCATGGCCCGCGAACACTGACTCGATTTCTAGTATCTGAATTCGATTACCTTGTTTACCCTTCGCTGCTGCTGTATCCATGTGACTTGCTCACTTGATTGCGCGAATGCTTTGTCCCTGAGTGTTTTGTATGCGGACGCTGGGATGAAAGAAGAAACTGAGGATAAGAAAGTTAAGCCCTGTGGGCTTCTCCCATAGGAGCCATGGCAACAGCTGCAAAAGTGGCGTGCTAACCCTGTGATTAGGTCACAGTGGAGAGTCAGGTAACGGAGTGACATATGACTGATGTCTCAGAGCAAAAGAGAACAAATGTGTCACCCTTTGTTTTAAGGTGTAAGAGATGAGTTCGGATTAGGCTGAGTTCATTTATCTTCACTTTGTACAGTTAGAGACTGTAGCCCATCTGCTGATGTCTGTCTTCTAGAGCAGGGGTGGACAATGGGGGATGGAGTCCACCTACTAACAGGGGAGTTAACTTGGGTGTGCTTGAGCAGGACGAGCTAAAAACTGTCCAGGAATCCAGCTCTCCTAGACTGGAATTGACCACCCATGTTCTTGACCTTCATCAGAGGTCAGTTTCTGACCACAGATCTGCTTATGTCGGGGTGTTTTTGGGTGGTTAACCCACTTTCAACCTATCAGTGACACAGCAAGAAATAATATCTTATTATATCATATACTCATGAATGTAGTATACGTATCTGATATTTGTCATGTTTACATTGTTGTATTAATATTATTAGATTAAGTAACATATTAGCTGACATATTTCACTTGTTTTAGGTAATATTATCTACTGAGATTGTCTTAATTTTGCTTGTTATAAACCTCCTGACCAAAAAAAAAAAAACAATGTGTTATTTGTGAATTAAGGAAAATTATATGCCTGTAATATAAGATCAGTTTTCAATAAAAACAAAATAAAAATAAAAGTAAATAAAATACATATAAAAAATATAGTTTAATAAATCTTATAGTTTTACTACAACAATCTCAAAGTGTGAAATATTATTATATTAGATATATATTAGATAATTTCAAGAAATATTACATGAATATATTCTATATTAACAAAAGTTTTGCGACACCTACTCAGTTATTGTTTCTCCCAAAATTAAGGGCGTTTCTTCTTCGTCGTCTTCAGAAAGGCCTTCTACTAGATTTTGGGGGAGCATTGTTGTCAGAATTCGATTGGATTCAGCGAAAAGTGCATCAGTGAGGTCAGGATGTTAGATGATTTCCACCCCGTCATCTCCAACTTCCCAACTCATCCCAAAAGGATTGAATGGAGTACCATCCACCCTGCCAAAGAAAACACTTCCAGAGTTCCCTCCCCTGCTCCACAGCTCAATGCTGGGGGCTTCATACCCATCTATCCCAAGTCTGGCATTAGATTCATGTTTATTCAATTCTATTGGCATTACTACAACTACAGGGACTAGAAAAGCTGTGTTTGTACATCTCTGGTTGAATCAAAAGTTGATTTCAAGATGAAGTGAAAATGGGACCAACCTGGTAGACCACCAAAACCTTTCATTTTTGAGAGAAAACTGACTCAACACTGTGGTTCTGAGAGGATGTGGAGCTGATCCAGAAGTTCCTACTGAGAAATGCAAGGCTCCAGACCTCAACATCCTCAAATGTGTTGTGGATGAGTTATTCTGGGATTGATTAGTAGCAGGAAACAATCCAATTGCCAAAGCTGAACTTGGGAGGTGTGGAAACATCTCCCTTCAGATTTCTACAGAAGCACTGATAGAGAGTCTCTTAGGAAGAATGGAAGCTGTAATGAAGGAAAAGGTGAATGCTCTGATCACTCATGAATGCATTTAGTTTCACCAGCAATAACTGTTGTTTTTTCCAGGATCTGGGATGGGTTTCTGAGTTGGTCTCCTGCTTCAACAAATCCCTGTGTAATGATAGCAAGCATAGCCCTGATGGAGGGCCGTCTGTTGGCGTGAATGAGAGCTTTGAACCCAGTACAATAAGTTGGCATCAGCAAGCGAGGAGATGAAACAGTGTGGGACTTCCGTACGAAGGCAGTTCCTTCTCTCCTCCGAGGGCCTTTTTGTGCACTGATTAGCCATTTCATCATGAAAATGACTTTGCTGAGTGTTGCTTAGTGGTTGCATCACAGCCAAGCGCGAGAAAATCCCAGTTATCAGTTTGCCGGACAACCCATATCCACATAATGGAGTGTAATGAGTCGTCTTGTTGTTGGACAGATCTGACCCCTCCAATCGGAAAACATGACGTTAAGACCGATTCCATTAAGAAACTGCCCTTTGCCTCTTTACTGACCTTACAGTGAGGACACGAGAAGTTTAGTCTTTTAAGTTTAGTCCTGTTCTATGAGGCATTGTGTAATAGTCCAAAGCTGTGTTGGCGATGCAGTATCAAACTTTCAAATAAATAGAAAACGTGGGCCGGTAACCGCTTTTTTTCTTTTGTCCTGAACGTCTGTGATTAAGTTGCAGCAAACTGAGCCGAGCTCCTCGGGCTTTTATCAGAACGTGTTCTCTCTTCTTCCTCTCAGAGAATAGCAGAGCTTCCAGTGAAGCTTCAAGCGATGAATTCTAAAGTCTGAAAATTGTCTGAAAAGTTGTTTTAGAGGTGCCTCTCTCAAGCTGTGTTGAAGCCCCACAATCCCCTGCTGATGTTGCCTAGCTTTAAAACACCTCCAAACCTCCTCCACTGCTTTCTCTTCTTCTCATGTAACCTCCATCTACCCCTTTACACTGTACAGGCCCACCTAACCTGTTGGTTCAGTGGTCTCCAACCTTGCTCCTGGAGAGCTACTGTATGTTCCCGCAGACTTTGGATCCGAGCCTAATCCACCCCAGCTGACCCAGATAATTGCTTTGTTCAGAAGTCCCTGATTGGCTGAACAGGAGAGGGGGGGGCTTGATTTGTTAGGTTTGGGTTGGAGTTGAAAGCTGCAGGAAGGTACTGTAGCTCTGTAGATCCTACTGAAGCTCATGGGGGTTGGTTGGAGACCACTAGCTTATTTAGCTATGGAGTAATTGATCTATTTAATGGTGGTCATCTTCATCTTTTGAGAGACTTGGGTAGAGATTTCTGAGCAGCTTCAGCTGATGAGACTGGAAGCTACACCACACCCCCAACACCCCCCCCCCACCCCGGGCAGGTACTAGTCGCGAACACAGGATTTGGGGCGCGGTCCTTCTCCTAAAATCCTAGTTATTTCTCCATATCTCCATTACAGGTAAGTGGTGCTTCAAATTGTTTTTGGAGATTCGCAATAGGAGAACCCCTTTTGAACCAGGTTTGTGACACAGATTAAGGATGAGTGTGAAGAACCTTTAAATAAGTACAGAACCTTTACATCAATCATGTTTTTTTTTTTTTTTTAATCTTGAAAAGGTTCTTCACAATCACACTTAATCTCTCTCACAAACCTGTGACATCCCTTGATGTGGCATCTCTCAAAGAACCGCTTTGAGCACCTTCCTTTTTAAGATTGTACCAAACACCATGAGTCCAAAAGTTATTGGACACCCCTTCTTATTAGAGAACCCAGCTGTATTAAAGATATGGAGTACATGGAGAAATGGAGAAAGCAAAAAATGAGAGGATGTGAGAGAGAGGGTGAGGAAAAAAGATAGGACAGTACTAGAGAGTGACAGAGTGGCAGAGAGAGAGAGAGAGAGAGAGAGAGAGAGAGAGAGAGAGGTTGATAAATATAACCCATTATGCATTGTGATTGAAGTGTGCAGCACCAGTTTGTTGTCAATAATTTGCTTGACCGCGTCTCTCTCTCTCTCTCTCTCTCTCTCTCTCTCTCTCTCTCTCTCTCTCTCTCTCTCCCTCTCTCTCTCTCTCTCCCTCTCTCTCTCTCCAGGGGTCAGTTGCTTTTACAGTTTACAGAGTCCATTAGTGGCCTGATTATTCAGAGTATTGAGACTCAGCTCATTCATCTGCAGGGGCTTTTCCACCGACTCTCATCAAAACACAAAACTGCTGATTACAGCAGGAAATTAACTGGTTGTGTGTGTGTGTGTGTGTGTGTGTGTGTGTGTGTGTGTGTGTGTGTGTGTGTGAATAGAAAATGTCAGTGCAAGTCTCTTTTTATGGGCCAATTTAATCCATGGTGTTTTGATCAGTGTAATGACTCGGGCATTGAAAATGAAAAGCAATGTAAATCCCAACAGAAAAAAAAAATATATATATATATAAATATATATATATAGGAGCCCAAAATAGCTTTAAATAGCTTAATTCAGCAGCTTAAGGATCATGGTGAATCCCCACTGACTGTATCAGGGAGAACAGCATCTCTATCATAGACCACATGCTTCTCTAGCTTTTAGTGAAGCTTCTCTATTTTTCAGTTTGTCCAGAAATGCATGTGTAAAGCATGCATGTGTCCTCAAAACACAAATTCCACTCCCAGACTGTAGGAGGAGCCCAGGAGCAAAAAAACATAAATCTCACATAATGCTGTTTTCATAAATCCTTAATTAGACCTTAATCTTCTAAGTGATTTATTCATTATGAGTTTTATTAATATGGAACTGGAGCTATATAATGTGAAAATCACTAATAATTGAAATATCAGTTGTCATAATGCACAATAAAACATTTTTACCACCCTGTTATGCAAATGATTTAGTGCAGATTATTCTTTAATTAGTGAAGAGTAAAACATTTACCACCTGAAATGTCCACTACACAACATGCAGGCTGGACAGAGGTAAGTTTAACCCTTTTTAACAACCAAACTCTGCTAAACTGAGCTCCTAAATCATTAAATCATACTGATCTAATGCTCCATTGGGTTGAATAGACACTAAATCTGTGATGCAAACTCAGGCAAATGACTCATTAAGTGCTTACGTTGTGCTTTTTAGTCCGTAATTAGTGATAAGTAGAATATGGAATATTTCTTGATGTATCATTAACTCAGTAAACTAACATAAAGCAATAAACCTGCCACTATCTAGAACACACAGGAATCAATGTGCTGCCAATCACTATCACTAATAACATGTAGATTCAGATAACAATACTCAATCATTTGTATAACAGGGTGGTAACAAAATGTTTATTGTGCGTTATTGCAACTATATAAAGTATATAATTATAATTTCATTTATCACCATAATTAATGCCATGGTGCCATGGAGATATAACTTGCAATGTCCATACAGTTTTCCTAAGAGAATGCCATAATTATTAAAAAGCAATTTTAATAAAAGAATCTAAAGTTAATATTGTTTAGAATATTTTGTTAAATGTTATGTTAGATTATATTATGTTGCTCTCCTAATTAAACAGCTGTTGAGTAGCATTAAAAGTGCCTATTATAAAGACTGCAAATATTTTATTACCCAAATATTATCGTTATAATTATTATTATTATTATTATTATTACTGTTTAATTCTGTCCATTTTAAAATAGGCTTATTATTTGGTAATTGTCCATATCAACATACTATCATTAACAGCATTAACGGGTGTTTGTGTGTGTGTGCTTATGTGTGCATTGTCTCCTAATCTTGCAGTGTAAGCAATACCCCCCCCCCCTCATTTATAATGAACCACTCGCATTCCCAAATCCCAAAATGAAATCTAACTCAGTGTAATTCGACTCTTTTCCCTTTTCTCCATAAGACAGTCATTGCGTTCCCTTTTTGAGTAGCTGGCAGCTTCATATCCTGCAAACAAATCAATAACAATATCCCAGAGCTGGGATTAGCAGCTGTAATGGAAGCTTATCATGGAGGATTTGTTTACGGAGCGGCTGCTGTGACTCAGGCTGATCTGAGCGTCAGGAGGGACGCCAGAGCTTGTGAGATGATCTCTGAACTGAGTTAAATTAAGACTGACTTCAAATATGTTGGGTATATTTCGCTACTCTGCGAATTCTTTTGTTTATGTATATTGTCACTGTCATGTGTATATATACCTCATATCTCCAGAATGGCAACTTTACAGGAGAAGCAAAAACCTTCAATGTTAAAACTGACAGCATTCCTTTTGGTCCTATTGGTCTATAAATCAAAAATGACAAAAATGGAGATGCAAGGCTTTTGCAGGACAGCAACAGATCTAGAGACAGGTAGATGTTAGCTCCTGCCTGTCGCCCCTCCACCATCACAATGGAGCAGCTCAGCTGCAGGGTCATCAGCTGAAGACTCCTGTTCACTGACATTTTGGCCCCTTTAACCCAGTATATCTCCCAGTGGGAGGATGCCCTTACTGGTGTGCTAACCGCTACCATCTCTCCTCCATCTCTCCTCCATCTCTCCACCATCTCTTCTCCATAGCCACAACCAGAAGCTGGCCATCTCTGCCTCTTGGTTTTTAAGGCCCTTGGAGGTCTTGACCTGGTCAATCCTGCACCACAGGATATGTTTATTTTCACAATATTTCCATAATATTAAGTTCAATTCATTACATTTGACCAGGGGTGCCCAAACTTTTGCATATGGATACCTGAACTGCGGTATTTGGGTATTTTCCTAAGAGTTAGTGTTACCCTCTGTGCTGCAGTATCAGCCCCTAGTCTTGTTGGATGGCTTTAAACTAAAAATCAGAACATTGCTGTGAGGAGGGTTTGATTGCATTCAGCCTCAGAAGAGGTAAAAAGAAGATACTGGACAGAGCTCCATCATCATACAAGGGACCTGTATAGTCCTGTGCTGGGGGGCTTTATACCCCTCTAGACTATAGTGCTCATGGCTGCTCCAGAGCATCCTGCTCGATTGACAGAACAGCTGTGTCAGCAGTGGCTGCATTAAAAGGAGGTGAATTCACATTTGCTGTTTTTTTTAGCATGCTGTGTGTGTGTGTGTGTGTGTGTGTGTGTGTGTGTGTGTGTGTAATCTGCAACGTTAATTCTAAAGCCTGGTTCTTTGAGTTTGTGTGTGTGTGTGGAAAAGTGTTGAAAGTAAGGCTGAGTGATAAAGGCTCTGAGCGCGAGAGGAGAATTCTCCAGTGGGCCGTGGAGAGCAGCTGAGTATCTGACAGTGAAGCTTTTGCAGAGTAACGGCAGCTTCCTCTGCATAATCTCAATCACAGCACAATGTTTCGGGTCCTATTGACTCATAAAGGAGCGCTGCTGAGCTTTTTAGCTTAATCTCAATCTGTCGCATTTGTAGCAAGCAGTCGACTCCCACAGATGATCATTTTGAAATGTGTCTCTGCTCTTAGAAGAACAGACAAGCTACTGATTCCAAGCACACTTACCATAGAACAGAAGCTGTGCTGAGGAAACTGCCCATTGATTCATATTGTATTCAGAATGCAAAATATTCATATTCATATCTGGTTTTGTAGCCATCACAGGACCTCTGCTGACTGGTTGCGGTGTGCCTCCAGATTCCAGCAGTTAGTCTCCCTGTGCAGATATTGACCCATTTTCCTCTAGAAATCCGTTTAACTTAGGAATGAAGTGATTGACAGACAGTCTTGGCTGGAAGAGATCGCTCGTCTGCAGCAGGACCTGCGTTTTTATTGTTGGAGCGTCCACTCCAGACAAACTGGAAATCCAGGGGAAATCCGCTCTGCTTCTGCGCTGGAAGCTCAATGAAGACGGTCTGAGACACTGGGCTTGGTCTAGGAGAAGGGGACAGGGCTACCAAATGATTTGGAGAGTCTGGCTCAGTCTTTGGTCTCTGGACTCTGGTTGCAAATTTGACATGGCGGACAGTTTCTAGAAATAAACATGGCGTCAATGTGGCTTTATTTCTATAAAACAGAATAGAATGGAAACACCACGCCCATGTTTTCTACAGTCAGGGAACTGAACCCACTGCCATTCCAACCCTTTAGGCCCCTAAAACCTGTGGAACGAGACTCCCTAAGTAGGAATTTGGGCAACATAGAATACAAATATCAAACAGTACAAGCCCTAAGACTACGTCAGTGTCCTATGCGAGAGGTGGATGGCATGCTGAAGCCTCTGAAGCATTTCCAGATGCGTATATATACTCCTCCAACTTTTCTTCTGAAGCCCAGAGTATGAATACTGAGTTTGTCTCCAAGGACCAGTTCTACCTAGCAATTTCTCATCCATTCTGTCCATCTCACATAACTGTAATATAATGTAACCTAACCTAGACATAATTTATTTGGAAATACTGCAAAGTTTACAACATAAGCTATAAAATTGCATTTCGAAAGAGGTACATCCAAAAAATAGAAAGGTGAACAGGGCTTCTTAAAGTCCTACTATGTACCTTTTAAAGTTTTAAAGGTTACTATTGGTTACTACTTTTTAAAATGTAAGGTAAATGAACTCAATGGAACTTAAAACACAGATAAATAGAAAACAATACAATTATGGCCTATTGTATACCCCGTACAATAATACACCCTTACTGAAAGTTACAACCCTAGTTGATACCTGAAAGGAAACCTAAAAGGGACAGTCTATACACACCATACAATACAGATGCAGACGATATGCTGTAGATTATAATCAAAACAATGCTGGCGTATTCCACGCTGTAACCCTCCTGTCCATCTAGGTTGCATGGAAAAACATCTCTCCGGCACCAAAATGCAAGAATTGGATGCAATAACATATTTAAGGGGCTGCTCTGCCTCTCCAGAGTCCATCGACAAGCTTATAAAACCATTTCACTTCACTCTGACACTCAAGGGTTCACAGAATGTGTTTGCCGCCTGCAGTACTTACCGTCATAAATGAATTATGTATGTGCGTGTGTATGTGTGTGTGTGTGTGTGTGTGTGTGTGTGTGAGAGAGAGAGAGAGAGAGAGAGAGAGAGAGAGAGAGAGTGTGTTCATGGGTAAGTGAGAAAGGGAAAGAGCTGGATAGAAGAGAGAGCAGTATTGAATATTGAATGCAGATGCATTGTCCTATTTTTTAATGGTTCCCTGTGGATAGTGGAGAGCACATATTGATGAACGAAAGACTTCTTTTACATGATAAATTGATTAAAGGGCGGTCCAAGGCAAGAGAGGCTGGTTTTTATCAATTTTAGAAGATAATATGAAGGATGTCAACATACTGGATTCTTCATTTTTAAAATGGAGACTACACTACAGTACTCATCATATGCGAATCTGTTGTGATGGGATTGGGATTCTATAGCCCAGTCTATCTGTCTATCTATCTATCTATCTATCTATCTATCTATCTATCTATCTGTCTATCTATCTATCTATCTATCTATCTATCTATCTATCTATCTGTCGGTCTGTCTATCTATCTATCTATCTATCTATCTATCTATCTATCTATCTTTCTATCTATCTGTCGGTCTGTTTATCTATCTATCTATCTATCTATCTATCTATCTGTCGGTCTGTCTATCTATCTATCTATCTATCTATCTATCTATCTATCTATCTATCTGTCTGTCTGTCTGTCTGTCTGTCTATCTATCTATCTATCTATCTATCTATTTATCGGTCTATCTATAACTATCTATCTATCTATCTATCTATCTATCTATCTATCTATCTATCTATCTATCTATCTATCTATCTATCTATCTGTCTGTCTGTCTGTCTGTCTATCTATCTATCTATCTATCTATATATTCATTATATACCATTGTTTAGATATTGCTGATCAGTGAACGCACTATGAACAATATTTTGCCTCTTATAATTCTAGGACTTACAGAGATTGTCCCATCAGATATGAATGTGTGTGGCATCGTACCCAAAGAACTGGACATTACCTTGTGGCAGGGCTATTTAATGAGAGCTTATCACCACTGTTCACTCCCTGCAGCTCTTCCTGAAGCCAAACTGATGGAAAACTCTTAAGATAGCTGAGTGCTAATGTGAGCTAGCCACGATTTCAGAGCATGTGCCTTGATTACAACAGAAGCCTCTCTCCCTGGAAGTCTCGAAGCAAAGGCTGAGAGTTTTCTCCTCCCGCGTGACCAAATCAATAGCCAAGAGAGTGCTTGTGAGGAGCTTCACAGATGGAAAAGGGTCCAGTGTGGTGCTGGGCCACGGCAAACGGAGAGTGAAAGAGAGAGGAGAGATTGCCCTCGATGGTAGGAAATTGCCATACCTCACACAGCCTCTGAAATATCTCTCTCCTGACCACTATTTTTTCTCCTGGCCAATAGGCTTGAGTGCGCGGCGGGGCGCATTTTATCAGTGTGCAGTGCAAAGTGTCACATCCCAAAAAGGGGTTATTTGGATCCCTGGTGAATGGACCCAGGCAGAAATGTTTCAAGCACCTGCTTGGCTGTTCTCTGGAGCTTTTCCCTCCGTCTTCTCCTGGCGGGCTCGCTTATCTCTGGCATGAGGCTGCACTCAGAAGCTGATGACCTTAGCAGAAATGAGAGGCGTAATTAGATCCGATTACCCGTTAATTGCTATACTGATGCTTCTGTGGTGGAATGCGACCAATCATCGACTCCTTCGCAGCTAGTCCTCACGGAATTGACAAGATGCCACTCTAAATTTCTGAGCGAGGGTTCGTGCCCATAAAACGCCAATCACCAACACCCTCAGCTATGCCCCCTCTCCCACCCATGTGAACACATTCCGTCGGGAGGTCGTCTGAAACCTGGAAGGTTTTCGCCACAGCCGCCCTTAACAGCAGAAACGTCTCTTGTCAGATGGAAGATCAGTAATTAACATCAGCGTGGCTGCATGTCTCTGAAGGACTGAAGTCCTTAAGGTCTCTTTGTTGTGTGTGGGAAGAAGTGGAGCAGAGAAACTGCATGAATTTTAACTCTTTCATTAGCATGCCACTGCCCTCGATCCCAAACGTTTCAGCCGTAATTAAGACCTGCCTTGTCCAGGCCTTCATTAAGCTAGATATTCACCATCTTTTCTTTGAAGAACTCCCTCAGCTAGACTTCACCATCACATTACAACCGAGTTACTGAAGACCCCCTGAAGTCCTTCACTGTTGGAAGCCGGTTCTCTCGGGGCCTCTTGGGGAAATGGCCCTAAAATTGAGAAAGTTTTGCAGGGATATGTTTCAGTCATTACACTTTGGTGCGATGCCTATTAAAGTAAAGTGTTACATGCCTGAGATTTCAGGATACTTGCCTATTACAAGATCCTTGCCTAATGCAGATGACCCCTTCAGTAATAGCGGCTAAAACCAGCATGTTGTAATAGCATATAGATCATGTCTCGCTTGTAGATTTTGTAGGAGAAGAGATATTTTATGATGACTAGGGTTAGTTGCTTTTAATAAGGTGTGGCCACAGGATAATATACTGAGGCCACAAGAAAATATATATTGAGACTGTGAGATAATATATTGGGTTCACATTATCATATATTGAGGCCATAAGATAATTTATTCAGGTCACAAGATAATATATTAAGGCCACAAGATAGTATGTTGTTTTCAAGAGATGAATTGAAGCCACAAGATAATACATTGATGTCACAAGATAAGATCTTAAGGGTAACATGATAATAAAGTGAGACCATAATACAATATATTGCGGCCACAAGATAATATACATATTGAGATGATGACATAATAGACTGATATTGAGGCCACAAGATAATAGAGTGAGATCACAAAATAATATATTGAGACTATGAGACTATGAGAATATATTGAGGCCACAATGTAACATATTGAGATGATGAGATGATATATTAAGATCACAAAAATGATCAATATAATATCTTGTGGCCACCTCATGTCTATCTTTGTCAAGCAGTGGTTCCTGAACTGGTCCTGAGTGAAGCTGCTCCAGAATGTGTCTCCAAAGCAACATAGAGCATTGCTGGAACAAACATGTGGACCATCTGGAGGTCTCTATGGACCAGTTTGAGACACATTGCTGATGGGGAGATGCACGATTGTCATGACTCAGAAAACATTTATGGTAGTTTATGAATTACATATTTATGTAATTAGATTTAAATATTAAAGCAAAACAACAAGAATAACTCTACACTTCTGAGGCTTCCATTGTTAGATGTTCCTGGGCTGTGCAGAGCTTTGAAACTTTAACAAACTCAACCAAACCCCCCTAAAAAAAATAAAAATAAAGTGGAATTGCTAAATGCTGAATCAGAAGGATAACGATTGCGGATCGCTTTTCTTTGTTTACTCGCTGAAAAAGCAAACAGTGCTAAAGATGCTGCCATAGTAGAGCTCACAAGGGAACAATAAAAAAACGAAATAAATCATTTTAATCTAAACAGTGCAAAAGCAGCTTGCCTCGTGGCTGTTTGTGGAGAGGAGAGGTTACTTGCAGTTGATGAGAAGTGGAAACACCCAGGGACTTTTATTTGATCACTTTTTCATTTTCATTATTTGTTTATCGTTGCGATGCCTACTCGCTCACCCCGAGCCCTCGGAGCACTCGCTCACGCTTGGTCCAAGGGCAGAATTCAACACTGCTCTGTCAGAAATATATAATATCCCAATTGAAAATGATTTAGAGATGAAAATGTTTGTTTTTTACCATCTGAAGAGTTTTCTGCCGGCTTTGCTTTAGATGGACGCTCCAGAGATTTGGCCTTAGTTTGGCCGCAGACTGATCTGGAAGCTTTGTTTCATAAACTTGAAAATAGACATTTTTCATGTGTTGAGTTTAAGCATTACCCTTCCAAATATTTAATATTTTGGTGTTAACATCGAGAAAAAGATTTGTTTAGACCTACATCTTGTTCATCATTCATCATCATCATCATCATCATCTTTTATATACAGCCACTGGCTCACTTCAAGGGTCTGTTGTCTCCTTTATTATTCAGATTGTACACTGATAGTAGAAGTAGCCCTGAAAATCATCACATTACAAATTTACTGATGACACACTTTTG
This sequence comes from Salminus brasiliensis, assembly GCF_030463535.1. Taxonomy (NCBI): domain Eukaryota; kingdom Metazoa; phylum Chordata; class Actinopteri; order Characiformes; family Bryconidae; genus Salminus; species Salminus brasiliensis. The sequence continues at coordinate 34,527,576 of NC_132896.1, forward strand.
TTGTCTCTGCTCTTTGGTACAGATCAAGATCATGGTCCAGCTCTGCAGGACTTTGTAGAATGGGGTGATTACTCACATTTGGTGATGAATATTTCTAAAACCAAGGAGATGATCATAGATTTTTCTAAGCTGCAACCATTGAAAACAGATACCTGTATAAAAGGATAGGCTATTAAGAGAGTTAGCACTTACAAGTAGTTGGGGATGGTCTTTGATGATGAGTTCAGATTTGAAAAAAGGCCAGAAATGTATTTATTTCCTTTAAAAATCAATTGATTCTTCTGTTCTGTTTACTTTTATTGTGCTTTCATTCTTACTTATTTGCTGGCTTCAGTCTCTAGGTTTAAGAATCTAATATCCATGTGCTCCAAATTGACTTGTCTTCATTGAGATCTCTGACTCTATTGAACAGATAAACAACACTGTTGCCTCTTGGCCATCAGTACCTTTGTCCAAGATGTTGGACTGTCCCACGGAGAGTGACCTTTGTGCCTGAAGCCATCAGACTACTAAGTGAGCACTCACATTCGTGGACATTGCTTGGACATTGATTGGACATTAGGATTATTTTCCGCGATTGCATTGTCGTCTATTGTTTCTTGTGATGTTTATGTGCCCAGTGTGAATTACACCCTGAGGATAAATAAAGTGAATTCAATTCTACTGAAAAAGCCATGGTAGAGCATGACAATAGAATTTAGCCTTTGCTTTCAACCCATCCACCACTAATGACTAGGGGGCAGTGAGCACACACAGCGGCGGGCAGCCCTCTCAGCACATGGGGAGCAATTGGTTAGCAAATTGTACCTTAGCTGTGAATGCTGAATGCTGTTCCTTCAGCTACCGCCCCCCCCCAACCCATACTTCCTGCTGGTCCAGTGGATTGAACCAGCAACATTTCGGTCCCACACCTACTCTTCTAATCTTTAGATCACAGCTTTATACCACAGCTAACCTGTGGTCCAGGGACTTGAACCAGCAACCATCCAGTCCCATGCCTACTCCTTTTACCTTTTGACCACAGCTTGGATTCAGATTGAATTTGTTCATTAGAAGAAAGCTCTGTTCCTTCACTCCGTCCACCTATGCACACTTCCTGCCAGTTCAGGGAATCGATCCAGCGATCTTCTGGTCCCATGTCTACTTCTCCAACCTTTAGGTCATAGCTTAGATTTAGATTGGATTCATTTATCAGGAGAAAGCACTGTTCCTTCATTTCCTCTACCTTCACTTCCTGTCAGTCCACAGAATTGAACCAGCAACCTTCTGATCCCAAGCCCACTCCTCTAACCTTTATGCTTCAGCTTGAATTGAATTAATCTATCAGGGGGCATTGACAAGAACATTTTACAGGTATACTCAGTGCTAAAACTCTTGCACTCTCTCATTTCAGTTTGAGAGAGCATGAAGAGACTATAAGGTGAATATTTAATCATGAGATATCTCCCTGGAGAATCCCTGGGATGTGCATCCGGACCCCACATTAGATATAAAGCTAAAAATGGACCAACCCTTCCTACTTAATTGCAGTGGTCAATACCTAATCCATACCAGGAGCCCTTGAAGCTTCAAGTGTGTCTCAGCTTGACCCACCACCTTCCAAGACTGACATAGGAGAAAAATCTAGACTTCGTCCTGAGGTGTCCAAACAACTCCAAATGAGTCGATCACTGTAATTGAATGACGACTGAAGACCATCTCTTTCAAGAGCTCTTAACTCAGCACAGTAATGAAAGGCTTGTGATTCTACTTAAATGTCGTACTGTGATGTCATTCAGGCACAGTGTGTAGTGTTTCTGTCTAGGGAAAAACCAACAACCTTCTGGACTCAAGCCTACTCCACTAACCTTTAGGCCACAGTTTGGATTTAAGTAATTTATCTTGTAATGAAACTTACATTAGCTCTTAGCTCTACTCGTAGGAAAGCTCTAACCATTCTGTACCTTTTCATAAAATTAGTTTCTAGTGAGTTCTATTTTCTACAAACTCAGATTTGTGCATCAAATATGTTCATATGATTGACAAGGCATCCAAACAGTGGAAGAACTGGCCTATAGAGAAGGCCAAGGTCCCAATTTACATAGGAGTATGGGAGTCTGTTGGGAGAGTATTAATGGTCAAACACATTTTTTGTTTCCAACACAAGATGTGTTTTGCTTGGAACACCACTGGGATGTGTACCTGGATGGGACTAGGTTCTTTTCACTGCTTTCCTATAGTTCCCCACATTACATTTAAAACCCTGACACTGACCTAAAGAGCCAAAAATGGACCAACCCTTGCTACTTGTTTCCAGTGGTCAAAACTGAAGCCATACCTACAACCCTTTAAGCTAACACGACATTAACCCTGGAGTCAAGATGTTGGGACCACCTTTTTTGGGGTGTCTAAACAACTCCAGATAAGTTGATTGCTGTCTTCAAATGAGGACTGAAAACCAACAGCTCTTAACTCGGCACTAATTTTGCTTCTGGACACTTCTCTAAACTTTAGGCCGCAGTTCGGATTGGATTTGATTCAGTCATATCAGTCATATAGTCGACTCTGCATTCAAACAAGTACAATGTAGACTCCATGTCTCCTCCATCTCTGATCAGACCTTCACCAACACAATGAAAGATAAGATTGAGTTCTTCAAAAGTCATCCTGCTGAGTCACCCCTGGCCATATTGTCATCATTCAGGACTGAAATCCAGACTGAAAAAGTCCCAGGTCCCACAACTCTCTGCCCTGGTCCCTCCTATGACTTCATTGTGGCTTTCACACTGCATCCCGAGATTGGATGCTGAATGATTTATGGGTAGAAAGCAGTGCGATGCTGTCATTTTTCACTGCCCCGAGCGTCCCTCTCAGTGAAGGCAGCCGCTGTGTTGTGAAATGGGACCTGAATCACCTATATTCTTAATGGTGGCAAGTAAATCCACACGTGATTTATGGAGTCCCACAGGCAAGCCAGGCAGAAGCTGCTGAAGCTCTGAAGTCCTTCAGCCTACCAACCATCTTGGTAGAGACAGAGAGAGAGATGTAGTGTTTCAACAATAAGAAAGAGCTTTTGTGAGGTATTGGAGGAAGATGTAGTGGAGGAAGTTGAAAAGCACTTAAGAGAGACATGCGTGAGGGGACAGCATACTGTGGTTTTGAGTGAAGGAGATAAAAAAGAGTGTTTTGAGCCTGAGCTGGACTTTCCTGAGCTGCTCTAGAGAGTGTAATATACCACATTTTACCACTTTACTGAGAGTTGCATCACTGCGATGAGTTATCACTGGGCTCTGGTTGGCCTTTAAATAAATCCTAAGTGTTTTATTACAGTTTTCCATTCAAATAAATACAAGAACCGAGAGGCACTCAATTATGTACAGCGAAAAAAACATTGGCCACAGCGTTTGGACTAAAGTTCAAAAACCGATTCCAGCCCACTAGAAACCACTTGAACCTCCAGGAAGTTAATATTCACAGTGTGTAACAGAGCAACTGGGCGACCATTTGCACACATATTAGAGGAACTTTATTAGAACATCTTCATCTTTCTAGAAGCTAACACAGACAGTCGGATTGCACTGCAGTCAAACCTGTACACCTGCACACTATATGTCCGAAACTATCCAGACAGCCCTTCCTACTGAGTGAATTCAGTCATATTTAGGTGAACCCACTGTTGACCCAGGTGTTCAGGTGTCACAGCTCATATAGTCTCCATAGAAGAGATCCATAGAGAGCCTAAGGTCACCATGCCCAATGCTGAGTATGGGCTAGAGGTATATAACCCCCCCCCCCCCCCAGCATGTGCAGTACTCTGGACTGATGATGGAGCTCCTTCATCTAATACCTTTGGGAAGAGTTGGAGTGGCAGAACGAATCATCCAACATCAGGAGCTGACTGAATGCCATCAAATCCTCCTCACAGCAATGTTCCAACATCTAGAATAAAGGCTGTTGCTGCAGCAAAGGGGGGGGGGCAACCCCCCCCCCCCCTGCCTTTAGAAGAAACACTAAGTCATTACTAACACTGGATTTGGAAGGTAAAGCCATGTGGTTGAGGCCGTGTCAGTGAAGTCTGGCAAGTCAGAGCCCAGAGTGGTACCCAAACAGAAGTGGCCAGGTTACCATGGCAACCACTGACTCCTTTTTCTCATCCGTCACTCGGCCAAAGCCAAAACAGACGAGGGTGAAGCAAGGGGTTACGTGGATCCATAATTCCACACAATAGGCTGACAGGACAGAGGTTTCCCATCCATCCCAAAAGGATGGAGGAGGTGGAGAGAGCGAGAGAGAGAGAGAGAGAGAGAGTGAGAGAGAGTGAGAGAGAGAGAGAGAGAGAGAGAGAGAGAAGAGAGAGAGCTACAGCATCTTCAGTCAGATGGTTTTTAACATCCATTCAGAATGTCTGTGAGTTTGATTTAACCCATAACCCCTTTAACCGATTAGCATTAGCCCACCCTAGAAGTAGGTGGGCTTTAAGTTGGTACAATGGATCATCATGTGGAATTGGAGCTTCTGTGATTCTATCACTGTGTATCTCTCTGACTTTATGTTTATTGGGGTTTATTCTAATGTTATATAGAGTTAATTACAGGTAGACACTTTCACTGACCGCTGACTTTATGTTTATTTGGGTTTATTCTAATGTTATATAGAGTTAATTACAGGTAGACACTCTCACTGATCACTGACTTTATGTTTATTTGGGTTTATTCTAATGTTATATAGAGTTAATTACAGGTAGACACTCTCACTGACCACTGCCTTTATGTTACCTTAAAGATTCATAAAGCTTTCTACATTAGAACCGATAGCCCAGGGTCCAGTGTGTTAGTGTCCATTTGATATTAATTAATATAAATATTTTTTACACATTTCCTCTCACTCTATTCATGAAATATTATCAGTGAGTTTGATTTAATCCATAACCCCTTTAACCGATTAGCATTAGCCCACCCTAGAAGTAGGTGGGCTTTAAGTTGGTACAATGGATCATCATGTGGAATTGGAGCCACTGTGATTCTATCACTGTGTATCACTCTGCATTTATTAATATCAATAATAAGCATTGCAATAGCTCATCATTGATATTATTGATGCATATTATTGATTTGTTTGATCAGAAAACATGTCTGAGGTATTTACGTGTGTAAACATACTTTATTTATGACGCAAAAAAAAGAGCCCATGCCAGGTTTATAATCTTTGTTGGATTTAGAATAAATATCTAGTAAATGCAATGCTAGTCTTGAGAAATCACAAAAAAATTAGATTAGATTAAGAGCCAGGATTAATAGTTGACCACATAAGATCTCAGTCCCAAAAAGATGGATCTCTAAATCAGTGGTGTGGGTATGTTCATTTACTTCTGCATAATTCTTGGCAATCTGGATTTAAAAGTGCACTTAGTCTAAGCAATTACAGCAAATAAGGCCATAAATTATTTCTGCACATGCAGAAATAAATTAAAAAAAAAATCCCTTTATATGTATGTTGCCCTCCCGCCCAGCGCCACTGTGAAAAGACTGCAATTCCCAAACATCAAGAAGAGCATCTTTCTTTGTGTTCCTTTGTGCTCTGACATAATTATGAAAAAAGTGGAGTTGATTATTGTGGTGCTGTAGTGTTTCTGCCTTTCACTCTGACAAAAGGATTGCCCTTCAGAGAGCGCTCACTGAGGATAAATCTGCGCTGTAATTGTGCCAATCGCTTTGCTGATGGTGGAGCTGTGCGCGGGTTTCAGGGTTTCTCCCAGACGTTGTCATTAAAGAGTGTTTGAAGGTTCAACAGATGTGTTGGTGCTTCAGTGCAGAGTCTTCGTCTACTGTGCTTAAAGGAGTGGGTTAGTCTCATCAATCTCATTTACAGCAGCTTTCTGTAGCATGTTTACTTTAAATCAGCAGCTTCAGAATCATGGTGATGCTTCACTGACTGTGACAGGGTGAACAGCGTCGCTATCGTAGCTAATCCGGGCTGGATGAGACGGTTCACTTATTGCCTAATATTTCCACCTTTAAAGGTACAGCACTGTAGATCACTTTACCTGTCAGTGGTACTAATGTTATGGCTGATTGGTGTACTGATTGGTGAACCCATTAAATGCTGTATGAGGCCAAAACATCAGTACCCCATCTCTCATAACTATACCACAGCCAAAATCAGCCCCAGTTTCACAAACCTTAAAACTGGACCATGTGTTACACCACATTGACTTGTTATATAGAGTTATTTAGAGGTAGACACTCTCACTGACCACAGACTTTATGTTTGTTTGGGTTTATTTTAATGTTATATAGAGTTAATTACAGGTAGACACTCTCACTGACCACTGACTTTATGTTTATTTGGGTTTATTCTAATGGTATATAGAGTTAATTACAGGTAGACACTCTCACTGAACACTGACTTTATGTTTATGTGGGTTTATTCTAATGTTATATAGAGTTAATTACAGGTAGACACTCTCACTGAACACTGACTTTATGTTTGTTTGGGTTTATTCTAATGCTATATAGAGTTAATTACAGGTAGACACTCTCACTGACCACTGACTTTATGTTTATGTGGGTTTATTCTAATGTTATATAGAGTTAATTACAGGTAGACGCTCTAGCTGAGCACTGACTTTATGTTTGTTTGGGTTTATTTTAATGTTATATAGAGTTAATTAGAGGTAGACACTCTCACTGACCACTGACTTTATGTTTATGTGGGTTTATTCTAATGTTATATAGAGTTAATTACAGGTAGACGCTCTAGCTGAACACTGACTTTATGTTTGTTTGGGTTTATTTTAATGTTATATAGAGTTAATTAGAGGTAGACACTCTCACTGACCACTGACTTTATGTTTATTTGGGTTTATTCTAATGTTATATAGAGTTAATTACAGGTAGACACTCTCACTGACCACAGACTTTATGTTTATTTGGGTTTATTCTAATGTTATATAGAGTTAATTACAGGTAGACACTCTCACTGACCACTGACTTTATGTTACCTTAAAGATTCATAAAGCTTTCTACATTAGAACTGATAGCCCAGGGTCCAGTGTGTTAGTGTCCATTTGATATTAATTAATATAAATATTTTTTTTACACATTTCCTCTCACTCTATTCATGAAATATTATCAGTGTTGGAAACCAGTCATTGTGAAATTTGGTCAGTGTAGATTAGACTCTTTAAACTGTATATTTATGCTTAAAGCCTTGAAACTTAATGGACATGATTTTTAATTGCTCTCTTCCTCTTTCCTTTTTCTTGCTGCTGCTGCTGTTGATTTGGGGCTAATGTTAACAGGTAAGTGGACATTCAATTATATTGACTTATTTTTTGACATGTAGTCACTCTCTCTGACTACTGACTTTATAATGTGTATTATTTGGGTTTCTTATAATATATAATTTTACAGAGTTTTTGTGGCATTTGCTCAGTCTAAGCATTTGATCTAAACACATACAGACTGTGGAGGCTTATACCATTGTGAATAGGGGCACCAAGCAGTCAGGTCTGGGTTTGCTATCAGACATCTATATTTGGTAATGACGGGCAGGTTTCTCTACATAACATTATGTGCTGTTATTAAGCATTACTATAGGCTTGTGTAGGTCTGGTATTGCTGTAGGTCTGGTGTTTCATAGATCTCAGCTTATGTGAATGACTCTTTTGACTTGACAGTGAGCAGTGAAAGTGTGTGTGTGTGTGTGTGTGTGTGTGTGTGTGTGTGTGTGTTTTTTACATTCGCATGGGACTGATGGCATTTCAATCTCATCAACAGAGATGCCCGTCCTTCACCTTCTTTTTTTCCTCCGCTCTCCCCCTTTTTTTCTCCCTCTCTTTTTTGTGGTCTGATTGGCAGCTTCGGTATAGGGAGTTGGGTCTGGTCTCTCAGTTGCCATGGAAACTGCCCTCTCGTTAGACTGAAACCAGGCTGGCGGACGGCATCTCTCGCAACTGTGATACACAGTGCATATAAAGATTAATAAATAAATGCATATAGGGAGGGGGATATTTCAGAATTCAAATACAGCTGGGAGGGGTCGGGTTGGAGAGCAAGGCGAGAGAGAGAGAGAGAGAGAGAGAGAGAGAGAGAGAGAGAGAGAGAGAGAGAGAGAGATCGTCCTACTGTAAACTGTAGATTTTTATCTACAGTTTATCTGATGTTCTAATGTATGATTTATCTTTTACTGCTGCCTGACCTTCAGCACCCTCAAATAGTGAGGGCTGATCTAAGTGTTATATTTTGTAGAACTTCACCAGGATTTTTTGAACTACAGTCCATTTGCTGTAATGAAACACCTCAAATTAAAGAGATGATTAAGGTGGTAAACACTGTTAAAGAGCTCATGCACAATCTACCAAGCACAATCTATTTAAGATAAGATAAGACAAGATAAGATAATCCTTTATTAGTCCCACAGTGGGGAATTCTCAGTGTCACAGCAGAAAGGGATAGCAAGACACTCGGATACAAAAAATGTAGATAAATAATTTACACTATATACACAATATAAATAAAAATTTAAAAAAGCAATAACAATATTATTTACAGGTTATTGCAAATGACTCTTAATTGCACATGTGGGAGAGGGGGTATTGCACATAGTGATTTTACATTGTTTACTCTGGTGGTGTGCAGCTTTCATGGAACTTTGATCAAAGGCAAAGTTTTACTTTCTCTAATCTTGGGGTCACTGCAAGAAAAGGGCATTTTCACGCAACTGTTTTTTTTTCCAGTCCTGGGAGGGCTTGCTCTGAGAGTTCGGTACATTTGGTCAAGTGTGAAAGCTGTTTCGAGACCCTGAGTGGTCCAGAGAACCGATCTCTGGCCCTCTTGAAATTGGTGGTCTGGGGTTCACTTCAAGTGGACCATGTATGGGGTTGCATGATTGGTTAGGTTTGTCACAGGACTGCGTTTACTACTTTGACTAATCGCCTGCATGACTAAAAACCTTCTCCTATGAGAACGGCTCCTTGTTCGCCGGTGTTCCTGCATGGTAAATTGCCATGACTCCATGGGTAAATGCCACTTGATAGTTTGTATCCAAGGAAAATTAGGAAATGAACAAACTGAAGAACCTAGGTCCTTTCATTTCGCAGAAAATGTGCACATAAAAGTGTCGTTCAAAATTGCGTAATCGACTCACATTTCGAACGGGATTCTTCTGTGTGAAAGCAAACCAGGGATAATAAGCTCCTCCCCCAAAACAAGCCAAGGTTTGGTCCTAGCAGTGTGAAAACACAAAATTTGAAGCCAAAAAAGATAACACAGGGCTTTTCTCTGCTGGGGGTGGCTCATTTTCTACCTTTAAGATGACACAGAGGGTAAAATATGTATTTGTTGTATTTTCTAAAGACTTTAAGTCCGGTCTTTATGCTCTGAAATGAACCAGGCTGTTTTGGTATGTGTGCCTTTAAGATTGTGACATAAATATGACCTCTGTTCTGATTAGCTAAAATCATAAAGGTTCAAAAATTTCTTATAGCTTGAGTGTAAGGCAGGGCTAAAATGCTGCTGGGTACGTTTACATGTTGGTCTTTGTGACATCACAAAAACACTGAATTAAAAATGAGCTGTATTTGCATTTGAGTTGCATCTAATAGATTTACATTTACATTTACATTTATGGCATTTAGCAGATGCTCTTATCCAGAGCGACTTACAAAGTGCTTTGCTATTTAGATCTAAATTCCCCCAAACTAAAAATATTTTTAGATGAGGGCACTTTTAAGTTTGACATATCCTTCACTCTCCACCCATATGTCAAAACTAATCTGCTGAGGTTACAAAAAACAACACATTTACTTACATGTACACTAATCTGGAAAGTTTTAAAGATTTTTCCAGCATTATGAATAGAAGAAAAACCGAGAAACTTAATGCAACTATTTTGCTACATAAACCCACACCAATATTCTAAGGGGACCTTAGAAAAATATAAAATGCAATAAAAATGGACAATATGACAATCTCTAGATGGACAATAGCTGTATCTTCTTTCATCTGGCCCCCTAGTGGTTGTTCCAGCTGTGGAATGGAGCTGTGCGTGATGAATGTGTCTTTACTGGAGTCCAGCATGTTTACAATTAACACAGTAACGTAGATCAGTAGTTATTCCATCAGCATTCATCAGCTTTCTGTAAGCTACAATGTGTTTACTGCTGTAGAAATGATGAATTATTCTTGTTGGATGCGCTGTGTTTTTTCCTGACTGTGTTCTTTATCTCATTCAGAGCACAGTTGTCTTTTTTAATTGAAAAAAAAACATAAAACATAAGTAATATGTTATGTATAGTTCTATTAATGTTCAGAGAGTTTCCAAAACTGACAGAAGAAACATTGATGCATGTTGGGCTTTGTTAGATCATCTCCATTAGAGATCAAGTAAATGCAGTAGCATCAGTGAGGATCCTGTTATTAATAGAGGAAAGTATTTTTGACAGTAGATATCACAGAGGCCTGCAGAAAGTGGTTAAAGAAGGCGGCGTCCACTAATTCTCATCTGGTTTTGCATGTTTACAGGGTTTTATTTTCAGTGGAAAAAGTAGATCATCTCCCCCTCAGTTTAAAATGAGAGCTGAGAGTGTGTCAGCTCACAAAATCCAAAAAAAATGAAGTCTTGCTGAAAAAATGCCAAGCTTGCAGTGCTGTAGCACTTTTTTCTCACTGCTGCTGTTTATGTTGTTGGTGACTCAATGATTCTTTGAGAGTAAATCCTAAATTAGGACGTATTCACATGTTTTGCGCTCTGGAGCATCTGCCAGAAACTGCTGTGAATTACACTGGTATCACCTTCGCTGCCGAAAGCAGCCTCATCACTGCAGAGAACAGGAAGTGACACTGGATACATAAATCAATACATTTCTATTTTTATAATCAGTGTTTTATTGGAGTCACACATTCTGTGTGAAGATTTACAGAAGTCACATCCTCATTTAACAATTAGCCTTATTCACACATCTTAGCAGTTGAATTAGCCATCAACCACTGGAAACCACTTATGAACCAATTAACCTCACTCTAGCATCTTGCATGTAGTGTATCATATCAACCACCTAATAACAGCCTAGCAACCAGCAGAGGAAAAAAAAAAACACCAACAAGAACAAATCACACAGTAACACAGTAAAACATGATAGCCATGCCCTTGAAGCCATCTTGGATACCATTGCAAAACCCTAGAAACCACTTATCAACTACTTACCATCACCCTAGCAACCACCTGGTATACAATAGCAACCACCTATCAACATCCTACCAACTACAAGAGCTACCATCAGGAAAAAAAAAAACATAGCGCATCCAACAAGAATGAACACCTCATCTATTCTGCAGTAAAAACATGGTGCCTCACAGAAAGCTCTGCTGATGGACTCTACACCCTGACCTACTTTACTCTGTGCACCACTGGAACCTTTACACCAGTTGTTTGTGTGTTCATTTTGTATCTGGAAGGACAGACTGACAGTGTTCTCAGGCTCTAATGAAAAGAGTGATCTGTTCTGCTGCTGTAAACGGCGGGGTGCTGAGGTCCACCTCTCCTCAGAAGTGTCTAAATGTGTTTATTTTGTGTCAAACGAGAGAAACATGATGTTATTTGGCAAGATGTCAGAGCTGGTCTTTAATCTGGAGGCCTCCCCTTCCGTCCCTGTGTTTAGACTGCGCTCTGTCACACACTCTGTCTTTTCAACTGGTGAGATGTGTGTGTGTGTGTGTGTGTGTGTGTGTGTGTGTGAAGAGCAGAAGTTATGATTGTGTAAAAAGCTACAGGCCTCTCTTTCAGCTGCTGCCTTGGTCCTTTGTTGATCTGAGCTGGTGAAAAAAATAATGAAGCAAGAGAGAGAAAGAGAAAGAGAGAGAGAGAGAGGGAGAGAGGGAGAGAGAGACTAATAGAGAAGGACAGAGCAGTACAGAGCGAGCGAGAAAAGAGCAATAAAAAAAGACAGAGCAGTAGAGAGAGAGAGAGAGAGAGACAAAGAGAGAAAGAGCAATAGAGAAAGACAGCAGTAGCGAGCGATAAAGAGAGAGAGTGAGAGAGCGAGAGAGAGAGAGAGAGAGAGAGTGAGAGAGAGAGAGAGAGAGAGTGAGAGAGAGAGAGAGAGCAAGAGAGAAAGAGAGAGAGCGAGAGAGAGAGAGAGATAGAGAGAGAGAGAGAGAGAGAGAGAGAGAGAGAGAGAGAGAGAGAGAGAGATTAAAGACTTGTGGGAGCTGCTGGTGAGTTTCTGTAAGCACCGACTCCGGACACCATGTTAATGGTCAGCAGAATGTTTGACTGTCAAAGCAGCGGTCCAGCAAACGGCAAAACAGCCAAAAGCACCGGGAGGAAAGCTGAAGGAAAGCCTCCATTACCCTCCACACTCCTCCTCCACCTCCACACCTTCCTCCTCAGAAACTCAGGCTCTCTCTCTCTCTCTCTCTCTCTCTCTCTCAGCTGCCTCTCTCACCCCCTTTCTTTCTCTCGGTTAGCAGCTACTGCAGCTCGTTAGGCTTGTACTGGCAGGGTGAGGAGTAGCCCGGAGAGCAGTGAGGGACCACAGTCAGTGTTTATTATCAGCTTGTTTAATATGGAGGGTTTATACTTTCCGAAGGAGGTGAGATGAAGGGAAGCCCAGTCCTCTGACGGTGAGGAGACCAATGAGGGGTCAAATGTAGGTGGTACCAGCAGAATTCATAGTTGTTAGAGGTTGGGGAGGCCAGCTCGCATGAATTATGTCCCAGAGATATTGGTATAGTGACGATGACCACTGGCTACATCTGAGACAACTACACACCCATTACTTAAAAAGACTTTTTATTATATTAAACCCAACACAGGGAATCTGACCTCACACTTGACTGTTAACTGTTAACCCACTAACCCACTGCACCCAACAGAGGAATCCCAGAAGAAAAATCAATCAATCAATCAATTAACCAATCAGATCTTATTTATACAACACTTTAAATTGCACAATTACATTTCAAACATTTCAAAGTGTTTGGTAATGTTCAAAAACAAGAATTTCCAAAATAATTATAGAAAAAAACGATTATATTATAATTTAATTATTATATTATATTATATTATATTATATTATATTATATTATATTATATTATACTGAAGTATCATGCAAAGTACAAGTGTAAAATAAATAAACATATTAAAATGTAAAAAAGTAATTGAAAGTAGTTTACTCATAGTAAGCAAGTAAACTCATTAAAATCATTAAAATATAAAAAAAAACATCATAAACATAAAACAAGATTGAATAAGTATTTGTTTTTATTTGCATTCAATATAAATAAATATTAGGAGGTTAGACAGAATTGGATGTAAACGTTCGCATGCCAATCATATCGGCAGTTTCCTTGATCAAATGAATTAAGACACCATTAGTGTTGGACCAGGGCGGTGGGCAGCCATTGCAGTGCTGCCGGCTGGTTGACTTGCCAATTTGTTGATAGATAAATGAATTCATAAATTAATTAATTTAGAAACTAAACTAAACTGTTGCTAAAGGAGGGTCCAGAAACGCAGTTTTATCCATTTTTATTTTTATTATTTACGAATATTTTTTGTAAACCTGTTTCTTAGTGTAACTGTTAAAGGGTGAAAGTGTTCTTCGAGTATAGTGTTCAGTAAAGAAAATATGGCCCATGTCCTGCTTCACATCCTCGTTTATTCTCCACCGTTGCCACGTCAGCGAAGAGACGCAAAGTTGGCAAAAAGAAAGTCTAAGCCTACCCAGACATCCTCTGTCCTCCTCCTCTCTCGCCCAGTCTCTCTCTCTCTCTCTCTCTCTCTCTCTCTCTCTCTCTCTCTCACTCTCTCTCTCCTTCATCACACAGTTTACAGGGCCAGTGCAGAAAGGCAGCCTCTCTGGTGGAGCAGGTCCAGAGCTTTGTGCCCCTGTGGCTGCCTCTAAGAGAGTCAGCTTCATGCAGGAATCATGCAGGCCTGAGGCGCTGAAGGTGCTGGCCTGAAGCTGTTTCTCAGTGGGTGTATTTTCTTGCATTCTCGTGGACCTGCTTGACGTCACCTTCCAGGGTGCATTTCAGTATTCGAGAAAGCAAACACAGAGAACCGGTGAAAAATAGCCCACAATATTCTTGATCTTCCTGAAATACTGAGGATTCACCAGCAAAAGCAACTCGAAAATACCCCAGTTCACTCAGTCGCTGTTGCCAAAGCTTGTAAAGCAGCTACGGATGAGCCGGAACAGAAAGGAAAAGCTAAAGTGAGGCTTTCAAATCACACCTTTCATTCCAGGCAGAATTTATTTGACCTTTTTGTTGTATTAAAGGTCAGTAAAAAATGGTCAGCCATGTTTAACAGCAGAGAAAACCCCCTAATGATTTTTTTTCATCTTGGGATTTAAGGACTTTTCCTAGATTAACCCCAGCATTAGAGAACGTGAAACATCAGCTTTGTTCATAACTCCATGAAAGCTGTCCACCACCAGGACCACATATGGACCAAAGTATTGGGACACCTGCTCATTTATTATTTTTCTATAATCAGTGGTACAAAAGTAGCACTTTGTTGGAGTAACTGTCTTTCTACAAGATTTTAGAGGAGCATTGCTCTGAAGATTTAGGCATTAGGCATGGTGCCAGTAGGTTCCTATTTGCAGTACTTCTCTTCTACAATGAAAAGACAAGCTGTGTGTGTGTGTGTGTGTGTGTGCATTTGCACATCAGTGTCATCAATAGATGCAACCTAAAGTAGATGAATTCATTCATTGGAAGGGGTGTCCACAAACATTTGTGCAGATTGTCTTTGGGTTATGTTTGACCCTCAGGTCAAGAGGAGTGTACAGAGCGTTAAGACTACACAAAGGTTAAACAGTGACCGTACACAATCAACAATGGCTTGCAGCTGTGTGGTCAAACAGCCCTAGCAGGTGATGACCGTGTATTACTTTCTAACTTACTCAGGGAGATACCCTTGAAGGTGCAAGATTCTGGGCCTGCAGCCTCTCTTGTGTGCTACCAGCAACGTCATTGACCTTTTTATTCGAGTGGAAACGAACAAATGTATTTGCGACTGTTTGCAAGTGACAGTGGGAGAAGATGAGAAAGGATCTCGGCGTCAAACTCATCTACAGCTCTGCACGTTTGAAAGATTAAGCCATTAAGTGATGTATAAACGAAAGTGCTGGCACTCAGTATTGACTGATCCTTTTAATGTTGGTAATGACGTTAATCCACCTTCAACAACCGTACTTATGCACAAACCTCATCAGATGTAATCCTTCTGTAAAATCCTTTTAGAGGACACAAGTGAGTATTGGATGTTTATCTTCTTTAAATCTATGACTCTGCTGCTCTGCTGTCCTGCTGCTGCAGAACTCGAAGCAAGGACTGAGAAAAGGGATCATTTACCACGTGATACTGCTGCTCTAAATTAATAAGTCGGGTTATGAACTCTTTACGTAGCAGTTATTATTCTGTCATTAGCCTTATCCAGTGATTACTGGTATTATACCATTAGAACTATGATTATTAACCTATTGTGTAGTTTCATTTCTTTTATACTTCCCTTATCATAAGGATGGAAAATGATCCAACGACCATCTACCCCACTGGTCTGATGTCAGGCTCACTATAAAAGCCATGTAAGCTGTAAAAAAGAATATTTAAGAATATTTTATTTTCTCCGCTACTAAACATGGTGGCGGGTCATTTTTGACCCGTAAGACAACATTGTAAGTTATTTGGTAATAAAAGGAATAAAGAAGGGAAACTTGGACTTCAAGCTTGGAGTCCCACAAGCTTGCTGGCGTCCTAGTTATGCTGGATGTATTTATATTATTGCTAAAAGCCCATCATTTGTCGTTAGGTTTAGATCATTTGATTTGGACTCCTGAGATGTTACATGGGATTTTCACTGCTGAATGGTTTCTCAACAATGTGTAGCTTGACTTACCTTCATTGGAAATATTTGCTCCATACACGATTGCACATTCCAATTGGGTTTAGGTTTATTTATCAGTTACTGCAATGAGTGAATGAAATCATTGAGTTTCACAATCAGCTGTTGAATCGAGGAGTTGCTTTGGATTCAACAGCTGATTGTAGGTGTTGGATCTTTGTAAGACCTGGTTTTCTACATGTCTAATCCTGCTGAATTTCCTTCTTCTAGGTGATTATAAAAAGCGCAGACACCACAAAGCCAACTGTTGGCTGTCACTGAGCATCTGTTACCACACACACAGCCCTTTGCAATGCCTGTTTGGCTAGTTGACCACATTAAATGGGCTTAGCATACTGTAACTCATTGTGATTTGTAAATCTGCCATCATAGTCGGTGTTCTTTTTCAGACCACACACTACAGAAGATCTTTCAGAAGAATTATTAGCTGACAATTTCAAAACTCACAGTTTCACAGACATGATAGTGTGTGTGTGGTGCTGGTACAAGGGACCAGTTAAGATTCTGTGGTGGTCCTTGTCCATGGATGGTTGGGGCAATTATTGTAAAACCAGCAAAAATGCACCTATATGACTGAATCAAAACAAATGTTTAAAGAATGTTTCTCAAAAATTATTTTCAAAGGTATACGACCATGACAACTCAAAGAACCATTTCAATGCTAAGATAAGTTCTTTGTCTGGTTACAGGGGTCTTTGCTATGGTGGGCAACCTTCTGTGCATGCTTTTTTTGGTCTACAAAAACCTTTAAAACTAGGTCTCTATAGTGTCGAAAAGGGTTCAGTCCTTTATAGAAGTCTTTTTTTTAGAAGGTTGGCACATAAAGTCTGGTGTATATATATTGGTATCATATAATATAGAATCCTGCACATATCAATGAAACACCTGAGTGATTCTGTCACTTTGCAGAACCTCCTGCAGATGCAACTGCACTAATATAAGTGGATCTATGTGTGTGAAATATGGCAGACTAGATTCTACGTACTCAGGTTGTGAGAATAGTGTGCAAAGAGGTGAGAAGTAGCAAATATACAGGTGTAAAAAAGGTGAGCATCAGTGTGTGAAGCTTTGGAAGGGGAAAGGAGCTGAACTGATGAAGAGAGGGAAAGCCAAAATAGACATAAGGGAAGAACCAACTAAATACAAAGGAGTCCCTGACTGTGATTGTCCCTGATAATCTACTGCTAACAGATCTGGGTTGGGAGTGACATTCCAGAAGCTCCACTATGAGTGAAGTTCTTGTTCTGAAATATAATCACAGATGCAGCTTCAAAACACCACATGAACAGCACATGCAGAACTTTCTTCCCCGTTCTCCAGCCTAGAGATGTGATTAGCCTAACAACTGACAAGGAAATGCGGCTTGTGTCTCAGTAAAGTCACTGTGTACTTCATAGTGTACAGTGTGTTCTCCACTGTCTAGTGCACTGTAATAAGCAGAACTGTGAACAATTTTGTCTTCGAGGTTTTTGACGTTTGAACTCTCTTTTTGCGACACTATTTGGACAAAAGTATGGAGACACCTGCTCATCAGAAATCTAGGGTATTCAATAAGGGGTTAATTCTGGAATTTAAGCACTCTCCAACTCCAATTCCAAAAGTATTGAATGGACCACTGTCTGTCCAGTGAACCCAGTTTCACTGCTACACAACTCTGGATTGTGAAGCTGGGGGGCCTCATTTGTCCCTCTAGCCCACTCCTGGCATTAGGCAGGCATTCATTTGAAAGGCTGTCCACAAACATTTGGACATTGTTTACTTATTTTTCATGAACAATTAGCCAGCAGATGCCCTAAAAAAATCCCTAAAAACATGCAAGTCCCTTCTGTCTAGCTGTGTTCAAGCGGTGGCGAGTCGGAGGTGGAAATGAAAGCCTCGGAACAGGTGTGGAGGTGTGAAGAACACTTCCACCTTTTCGTCTCGCCACCCTCGATTTCTCATTTTCGCCGTCCTGAGAGAACACAGGGAGACAGGAGGCGAGTCTAGAGCCCCTGGTGGCCCACCGCGTCCTGTTATGGGTAACTCTGATACCCCTACGTGGGGGCAAATTGAAAGCAGTGATACGAGGAGGGCAGCAGGGAGAAGATAACCAAGCCTCGGTCTCTCACTCCACGGGAAATAGAGCAGGAGATGAGCTCCTGGAACACGGCCGGTTGTGGAAATCAAACTGGAGGAGCATTTTGCCTCCGGCTAGCAGTTAAAGAGGTCTCTTTTTTTTTTTGCATTGCATCCAGTATGTATGGTCAACTCAGAGTCCATGAATAGAAGTCTATTCGTCATCCTTCCACTTTCCACCCCTTCCACTATGCTATCATGAAAGGTGTATATGTGTAGGTTGGTACTGCATGTGTGTGTGTGTGTGTTTCTCTAGGGCTTTAATAAACCTTAGAATAAAATGGACATCCTTCATGTCCTCTCTCTGTGTGCTTGCTCCAGGGCCAGATGAATCGGAGCGAAGCCAGATTAAAGAGCAGCAGGGTTCGTACCCCAGCTGCCATGCACATTGTGAGGAAACCACCTGTACTATTCAATTACACACAGTCACATACTGAAAAGGTCTGACCAATTAAAACATACATACACTGCATGTCCAAATGTTTGTGGACACCCATTCTGATGAATGAATTCAGCTACTTCAAGTTACACCCCCATTGCTGACACTGATGTGCAAATGCACACCACACGGCTTGTCTAGTCCCTGTGGAGACACACTGCTAATTGAATAAGACTCTCTGGAGGAGATCAACATTAAACTATTGGAACCATGCCTAATGGAACTGTGCCATCAAGTACTGATGGCAGATGATGAGTTCTGTCACTTCAACTTATTTCAGAGGTACTAGATGGAGCTCCTCCACCATCACTCCAGAGAACACAGTTCTTTCACTGCTCCACAGCTCAATGCTGGGGGGCTTTATACCCCTCCAGCCCACACCTGGCATTATTAGGCAGCATGATGCCAATAGGTTCATGCTAATCTGCTCCAGAGAGTCCTATTCTATTGGCAGTACTTCTCTGCAGGGACCAGACAAGCAGTGTGTGTGCGTTTGCACATCATTGTCAGCAATGGGTGCAATCTAAAGTAGCTAAATGCATTCATTAAAAGGGTTGTCCACAAATATTTGGACATATAGTGCACTGCAGACTCAAATTCAGTTTATTCATTTTCATCATGTTTCAGAGCAACATTTCTGATCGAATGCTTGAGATGCTTTGCAGTGAATAATTAATAATTAGTAACTTTTGATGTTTTATTTTTACTCAAGAATTTGAGATGTGAGGAAAGGAAAATGCTGTGAAATGTTGGAGATCTCTCCTGCATCAGACCGATCATGGTAATGGACTGGAACGAATGAGAGAGTTCATTTATGACATTTTTTTTTCCTCTTTCTTCCATTTGTAAAACATGAGTGGGTTTAGGATGTGACTGTAGCACAAAACGTGCATTGGCTCTTAGATGGTTCCTGGTTCTTGCCCCCCCCCCGAAAGCTTGCAGTGACCTTCTACAGAGAAATCTGAAAGATATATTCAGGCTTCTTCAGATTAATTTCATATTTAGGGTGTCCTCAGGTTTCTCCAGTTGATGTTTAAGGTTGACTCAGGTTTATGTTAATTCAGGTTTATTAGTGGTTGTGTGAGATTATTCAACTTTATTTAGGGTTTATTCAGGTTTACTCTCAAAGGTTTTATCTGAACATGTTTTTACATATCAAAGAAATTTATTTTTGTGATTCCATGTTACATAATGTAAATATTTTTTTATTTAGTTTATTTATGATAAATGATGGCTTACTCAGGTGCATTCATTACACTGGTTTGTTTAGGATTTACTCTGGTTAATATAGGGTTTACTCTGGCTTACTCTGGTTTATGTAGGGTTTACTCTGGTTATTATAGGGTTTACCCTGGTTAATATGGGGTTTACTCTGGCTTACTCTGGTTTATATAGGGTTTACTAGTGGTTAATATAGGGTTTACTCTGGCTTACTCTGGTTTATTTAGGGTTTACTCTGGTTAATATAGGGTTTACTCTGGCTTACTCTGGTTTATTTAGGGTTTACTCTGGTTAATATATGGTTTACTCTGGCTTACTCTGGTTTATGTAGGGTTTACTCTGGTTTACTCTGGTTTATATGGGGTTTACTCTGATTTATGTAGGGTTTACTCTGGTTTACCCTAGTTTATATAGGGTTTGCTCTGGTTTACTCTGGTTTATTTAGGGTTTAGTCTGATTTATGTAGGGTTTACCCTGGTTTACTCTGGTTTATGTAGTGCTTACTGTGGTTTATGTAGGCTTTACTCTGGTTTACTCTGGTTAATTTAGGGTTTACTCTGGTTTACTCTAGTTTATGTAGGGTTTACTGTGGTTTATTCTGGTTTGTGTAGGGTTTACTGTGGTTTATGTAGGGTTTACTCTGGTTTACTCTGGTTAATTTAGGGTTTACTCTGGTTTATGTAGGGTTTACTCTGGTTTACTCTGGTTTATGTAGGGTTTACTGTGGTTTATTCTGGTTTATGTAGGGTTTACTGTGGTTTATGTAGGGTTTACTCTGGTTTACTCTGGTTTATTTAGGGTTTACTCTGTTTTATTCTGGTTTATGTAGGGTTTACTTTGGTTTATGTAGGGTTTACTCTGGTTTACTCTGGTTTATGTAGGGTTTACTGTGGTTTATTCTGGTTTATGTAGGGTTTACTGTGGTTTATGTAGGGTTTACCCTGGTTTACTCTGGTTTATTTAGGGTTTACTCTGGTTTACTCTGGTTTATTTAGGGTTTACTCTGTTTTATTCTGGTTTATGTAGGGTTTACTTTGGTTTACTCATGGGGATATTCATTACTCAGGTTTAATAACTAATAACTAATAACTTTAACACACAAAGTGTTTATTGTTATTCAAGTGTACTCAAGTATTCAGTTTTTCCCTTGCCCACACACACACACACACACACACACACACACACACACACATTGTACTCTGTTCTGCTCTATGGCAAGACCAGCTTGCACTGATTGATTGCATTACAGTTGATTCCTGCATTACTGCTGATTCTTGAGCTTTTTGAACACTATGCGTCTTTCCTCTTCAACAAAGCCCTTTATTTGCTTAATTCCGTCACATTATTTTGATCAGCTGTAGGATGGTGATATATCTTATAATTATGTGTCTACACACAAGTATGCAATTACACGTTCCATTGTACGTCTTCGGGATAATGCATAACAGATAACAAGTAATGCGTATCACTGCACATCTGCAGAGTGCTTATGATAATAAATAGCTGAACTTAAATAACTTGTAACTTGGAAGTTGTTAACAACTTTCGGTAGTGAAGCAGAACCAATGAGCCATGTGGAGGAGATAATGCTTCATGGAGGGAAAATAAAAAGATAACACTTGCTTAATAGTGAGAGGAGCTTTTATTTAACATGGGACTTTATGCTGTATTTCATCCCTGTCAAAAGAAAAACTAAATTTTTTTTTGTACATAGTTTTTAAATGGGAGCTGGCCTTTAGGTTGCGAGGACACTTCAGGATGAATGGACCTGTGGATATTTAGAAAAGCCATTCAGCCTTTCTTTAAAGTTGCATTAAGTGACATTGGTTAATTAAAGTTCTTTTTTTTATCTTTGTGATTCTACAGTTCTGTGTAAAAATCAGTTTTTTTCCAGGTAAAATAAATAAATAAATAAATAAACATTGAAGCCATTGAATACAATCTCTTTATGCTTCAGTTTCCCCAGAGCTTTTTAGACATCATGTAAAAGCATGGTTAGGTCTGTTTTTGACTCAAATCAAATGAAGGGTGGTCTTTGACTTTTGCACAGTACTATATGGCCCCCGAAGGTTTTTCCTTCAACAGTGTTGAATTATTAATTTATTTATTGATTATAGTGCATTAAGTGCATTAAGATGAAATACAGTATTTCTGCAATAAAAGATGCAATAAAACCCAGTTAATCCCACCATTTCTCCTGTCTGGTGGGCTCTAAGGCATGCCATGAGCAAAATACACAAATAAATAAATAAAATAAATAAACTGGAAGTTGACATTTTAGCACTTTAGCACATTTTCCGTGCACGCAGAGCAGGTGCTGCCAGTGAGTGTGTAAATTCAGCGGTTTAGCGAAGCGGCTCACTGACACTATGACAGCGAATTAGCGGCCTGCTGCTGGTCAGCCCTGTCACAATCGCATGGCCTGTGTCACGTGTAATGGCCAGACCTGAAAATGTGCGTGACGGTACCCTCGCCGCTACGCTAATTCACAGCAAACTGCCGCTGCAGAGCTGGAGAGCCAAGTTGTGTGTAGCCGCGGGGCTCCGGGGCCATGCTAATTCACCACTGGTCAAACAGAGCCAGCAGAGCTGGAAAAGTTATATGTTACAGTGTGTGTGTGTGTGTGTGTATAGGAGTGATTGTATGGTTGTGTGTGTGTGTGAGAGTGTGTTTCTATGTGTGTTAGTGTGATGGATCAGCAGCCTTTAGCCTGCAGAAAGCCCCAGGTGTTTAGTTGCCCCTTGTTTGCCAGTGCAGTGCGATGTAAGTAGCCATGAAAATGGGGCAAACTGGTGACCACCCAGATCATTAATGGTAAAATAGGGGCTGCTGAATTTGTGTGTGTGTGTGTGTGTGTGTGAGCGAGATAGGGAGTGAGAGTGTATGTTGTCAATGCACTCTCACTTTCTGACAGTGTGAACCTCAGGGTCGGTGCCCCCACAGCAAGCAACAGAACAACTCTATTATACAGCACAGCAGCACAGTCCTCCCGTCTGATTGGCCGCTCTCAACACCACTCAATTATTGTTATCCTTCTACTATTACTAATAGCATTACCACTGCTGTTACTATCAGTAGTACCACTACTGTTACCACTACTGTTACTATTAATACTACATATTTATATTATTACTACTGTTATTACTGTTCTTCTTCTTCTTATTGCCTCTGTTATTACTGTCACTATTACTATTCCTACTGTAACTGATACTATTCCTACTGCAGGTACAATTGTTACTACTACTAGTATTTTGATTATTACTATGACTACTGTTATTACTTCTGTTATTAGCTACTATTACTATTCCTACTGCAGGTACAATAGTTACTACTACTAGTACTTATTCTTATTACTGCTGTTATTACTACTGTTATTAGCTACTATTACTATTCCTACTGCAGGTACAATTGTTACTACTACTAGTACTTATTCTTATTACTGCTGTTATTACTACTGTTATTAGCTACTATTACTATTCCTACTGCAGGTACAATAGTTACTACTACTAGTACTTTGGGTATTATTATTACTACTGTTATTACTACTGTTATTAGCTACTATTACTATTCCTACTGCAGGTACAATTGTTACTACTACTAGTACTTTGGGTATTATTATTACTACTGTTATTACTACTGTTATTAGCTACTATTACTATTCCTACTGCAGGTACAATTGTTACTACTACTAGTACTTTGGGTATTATTATTACTACTGTTATTACTACTGTTATTAGCTACTATTACTATTCCTACTGCAGGTACAATTGTTACTACTACTAGTACTTTGGGTATTATTATTACTACTGTTATTACTACTGTCACTGCCACTATTATTATTATTGCCACTACTTCTGTTACTACTGTTATTACTACAGGTACTGCTACTATTACTATTGCTAACTTACTTAATTATTGTCCTTTTTACTACTCAATAAAGTATCTACCAGATACATACATTTACATTTACAAGGTGACTTGTATTACACAGGTGGGCCAATGTAGTGTTATGAGTACACATTCAAATATACATTTGAAACCTGACCGGAGTGCAGCTGTAAAGAATAAAGAATAGAGAATGAGGAGGAAAGAGGATAATGACAATACTAATACTCTTGCTATTCCTACACTGTTATTACTACTGTTACTAACTGTTACTACTACTATTGCTACTGTCACTGCGATTATTACTGCAGTTACTGTTTCCACTACTCCTGTGAATGATGATGATGGTGTATATGGTGATGGTAAATGGTGTGTATTCTAAATATATTCTAAATATATCTTATGTTTTATCGGTTCTCTTCTGAGAGGGGGGTTTGAGGAGGGTGGGGGAAAGGAAGTAAGCTGAAGCAGCTGAACTCTGAGTTTCATCCATTAGAGAACTCTCCACTGTACAGCCCTGCTTCAGCACAGACCTCCTGCTCAGTGTAATGCGCCTCTGCTGTAACTCGACACCAGTCCTGCCACCTCCAATCTGACACACCCACCCACTCACTCACACACACACACACACACACACACACACACACCGATGCCCAGGGAGAGCTGTGTAAAGCCACAGTCTCTGTCTTTGATCAATTAGGAGACATTTAATCCCTCCCACAAGCCTGTCAGTCTCTCCTGGTGGACCAATGAAGTGTTAAAGCAGCTTCCATTAGTGAGGGGGAAGAAGAGTAAGAGAGAGAGAGAGAGAGAGAGAGAGTGAGAGAGAGCGAGAATGAGAGTGAGAGAGAGAGAGTGTGAGAGAGAGAGATAGAGCGAGAGTGAGAGTGAGTGAGAGAGAGAGAGAGAGAGAGAAGAGAGAGAGAGAGAGTAAGAGTGAGAGAGATAGAGCGAGAGTGTGAGAGAGAGAGAAAGAGAGAGAGAGAGAGAGGAGTGTGTGTGTGAGAGAAAGAGAAGAGAGAGAGAGAGAGATAGAGAGAGAGAGAAAGAGAAGAGAGAGAGAGAGAGATAGAGAGAGAGAGAAAGTGAGAGTGTGTGAGAGAGAAGAGTGTGTGTGAGAGAGAGAGAGAGTGTGAGAGAGAGAGAGAGAGAGAAGAGAGAGCAAGAGAGAGAGAGAGCGAAAGAGCGATATAGTGAGAGAGAGAGAGAGAGAGAGAAGAGAGACAGAGAGAAGAGAGAGCGAGAGAGAGAGAGCGAGAGAGCGATATAGTGAGAGAGAGTGTATGAGAGAGAAAAGAGTGTGTGTGTGAGAGAGAGAGTGTGTGCGAGAGAGAGAGAAGAGAGAGAGAGAGAGAGAAAGAGAGAGAGGAGTGTGTGTGAGAGAGAGAGAGAAGAGAGAGAGAGAGAGAGAGAGAGAGAGAGAGAGAGAGAGAGGGAGAGAGAGAGAGAGAGAGAGTGAGAGAGAGAGAGAGAGAGAGGGAGAGAGAGAGAGAGAGAGAGTGAGAGAGAGCGAGCGAGAAAGAGAGACTCCAACATTTCCAGCTCACCCTCACACTGTATTGATTCCCAGCATGAGTGTGTGTGTGTGTGTGTGTGTGTGTGTGTATGAATGTGCTGTGGGAGTTTTTGCTGTTTTTTGTGGACTGATCAGCCTTATATCTATGTATGTGTGTGTGTGTGTGTGTGTGTGTGTGTGTGTGTGTGTGTGCAGTGCAGTAGCTGATGTTCTGCTGGTCTGTCTGGGAGCTTCCGGGAGTTCTTTAATGTGAGTAAAGCTGCATCTGTGTTTCAGAGTTTCCAGTAATCCGGCCACGGTCAGATCTGTAATCCAGCCATACACAGTGGGCCGCATGCTAAAACACACACACACACACACACACACACACACACACACACTCACACTCACACTCACATATCTGATGAATGCAGCGCTGCAGGAAAATGCTGCTACAAGCACAAACATATCGGCTCCATTTATCTTTTTCCCTGGAAATGTACAGAAAACACACTCTCGTCTCAAACACATCAATTTTACGCCGCATTCAGGCTGACAGGAGCTCACAGGAGGGGGCAACCGAGGGGGACGCCGGGACGGTTTACAGCAAGAACGGCAGGAAATGAAATGATTGGACTTAAGCAGAGGAATGAAGGTGACTTCATGCATACATTACTGCCGTGTCTGCTTCACTGCAGCTGATCTCTTCCACATGACAGCACCCAGCACTCCAACACACACACACACACACACACACACACACACACACACACTCTTAAGTAGGAGTGTAACAGCATACAGGGTATACACTATTGGACAAAAGTATTGGGACACCTGCTCATCCATTGTTTCTTCTGAAATCCAGGGTGTTTAAAAGAGTTTCTCCTGCTTTTGCTGGAGTAACTGTCTCTACTGTCCAGAGAAGAAGACTTTCTACTAGATTTGGGAGGAGCATAGCTGAGAGGATTTGATTGCATTCAGTGACGAGAGCGTTAGTGAGGTCGGGATGTCGGATGATGATCACCAACCCACCTCATCACCCCCAACTCCCCAACTCATCTCAACAGCATCATCCATGATTCCATTGATCCAAGCTCATTGCTGGGGGCTTTATACCCCTCTAGCCCACGCCTGGCATTGGCAGCATGGTGCCAATAGGTTCATGTTTATTGATCAGCTCCAGAGAGTCCTAATCTATTGGTAATTGCAACTCAAAGTAGCTGAATGCATTCATTAGAAGGGGTGTCCTCAAACTTTTGGACATTTCGAGTCCAAAGAAGGTGAACTGACAACAAGGTCATGGGCAAGGTCAACAAGGTCCCACCTCACAACTCACAGGACTTCTGAATGTGTCCAGATACCACAGAACACCCTCAGATGCCTGGACAGGGCAGAGCTGTTTTCATGGCATGTTAAGCAGGTGGTTTTAATGTTATGGCTGATCAGTGTAAGCTCACAGGCAAGACCAAGGTTGTCATTCTCGTAAATGTATGCACTGGTGTGTGATCTACATTCGAGTGTAAACTGAGTGTTGGTAATAATAACTGCAGACGTGGGTGGGGATGAACAGAGGCGCGTGGCACAGCCCCAGTACCTGAAAAGCAGCAGCAGCAGCAGCAGCAGCAGCAGCAGCAGCAGCTGGAGGCGGCCCAGCTGTGTGTTAATGATGAACAGTAGTGGTGGAGTCTTAGCAGGAGGTGAAGGAGAGGAGAGGACACATTTAAATGAAGCAGCCTGGACCACTTCGATTTTACAGGTGTGGGGTCATCGTGAGGCCAAGGACACAGCAGCAACCAAACACACACACACACATACACACACTGGGAGACTCGTATACACACACAAGCCATGCTGCCCCAGATTTACCCTTATCAGTGTTGGGGGGTCACCAGCACAGAGTACAGTACAGAGGTCTTAGACCAATAGATCTATTTAGGTAGGTGGGAAGTAGTGAGATCTTGTCTGTGAGCTAGTCTGAAGAAGAACAGAGCTCGGTTCCTCCAGGGTTCTCCTGGACACCCCCTCCCAGTCCAGCCAGCACAGCGTGGAGGATGTGTTCAACTCCATCAGCAGCAGCTCACCTGATTTACCATCATTAAGCCCTGATTTACCACCAAACCAGGTGTTGATCTGAGGAGAACTCTAAATAACACTAGACTCCATAAGAAGAACTCTGGAGATGTTCTAATGATGAACACAGTGATGGAGAACCTCCACCACATTATTATTAGGTTATTCGATTTTATTCCAAGGTCATTGTAAGTATTTGTATTGGTCCATTCATTGTGGAATTATGATACAATGTGAATAAATGACCTTCATTCCAAAGCAGGGGTGGTCATAATATTTTGATATGACTGTGAAAGTGGACAAAGATCAGAGCAGCATCTCTAGAGGCAACATAGTGAAGGTGTATTGAGAATGGGCTTCTCACATAGGGAACAGCAAATCCTCCCAATGGCACAGTAGTGGTGCCACATGGGCCAGGTGATGCCACATGGGCCAGTGATGGCAGAGGGAACAATGATTCTGGCGAGTGGTCCAGAGAATTGACCACAAACTACCACTAACCTCCACAATGAACACCTTACATCACCTGATACAGTCCATGTCACGACGTCTTGCTAGTGGCATCCGAGCCAAGGGTGGTTATTCCCACTGTTGGGTTGGTGGTATATACCTAACAGTGCCAATACACCCCAAATCTCTCTCTCTCTCTCTCTCTCTCTCTCTCCTCTCTCTCTCTCTCTTACTTACACCACATTTAAGTTCAAAACAATCACATTTTATAACCCAGCTGCCTTTGCTGTACTCAGATGAACACCCCCCCCCCCCCCCCCCCTTACACACACGCTGAATAACAAACACAGCCATCTGTGTCGCAGCCTTTTGAAATTTCTGATGGGTTTGTCGTTTACAGCCCATTTCTGGCCGTGCGGCGGGCAGATGGTTGGGCTCTCTGATGTGGATGCTGCTCCAGCACACTGATGTGAGGAGACCCTGCTAAAGGAGGACAGTGATCTTCAGCTGTGTGTGACCTAAATGGCATTAATGAAGCTGCTTCAATCTTAAACACTGCCACGTGGAAATGTGTGTGAACTGCTAAGGTATTATTTTGGTAGGTACTGACCGCTGCATACCAAGAATGAGGTTATGTAAGTTGTGAGGTGGGGGTCTCTATGTGCATCAGTGAAGCTGGGGTGCCCACGAGCACTGGTTGTCTTTCCTTGGAGCACTTTTGGTAGGTACTGACCATTGCTGTGTTCCCCATAAGACCTGCCTGATGTTTTGGAGATGTTCTGACCCAGTCGTGGGTTTGGTTCTTGTGTCTCAGGCTCCTAATACAGCATATTCTATAGATCAATAGATCAATGATGTTCACTTGACCTGGGGGTGGTTTTAATGTTTTGGCTGACCGCTGTATCTCAGAATGGGAAAACCGGTCATTGATTTGGACTGTAGGACCACACCAGTGCTTTTTAGATGCTAACTATGTTATAAACATGCCAGCCTTAAACGTAGCAACTGCTATGCATAATTTATGCCGCCTTCACGTACAGCTTTCCACGCCTGGCAACATGCAATTACATGCTGCACAGCTCCCTTCTCACTGTGTGAATCACAGCTAAAGCAAGCACAATTAATACATCAGATAATAACCTGCTGTGCCATCTGGATTATGCCAGGCTAAGTTATTAGAGTGTACGCGCACCCATAACGTTCCTTTAACGTCTTTATCCCCGTCCAACCGAGTGCGCCGCGAGTCCCGGGCCCTGGATTCACGACTGCAGCCGAGGCGTGAAGCTAAATAGATTTTTCCAACTTCAGTGAGTTATTACGCGGTTGAGCACAGAGGCAGGGATGTCTGGAGAAGTTAGCAGTGTTTTGGCTGTGAGTTCTGGATGGCGTCTTGTTGCAGTTTGATGGCTGAAACCCCCTCGAGACCTAAAAATAAACAGAAAGCAGGGGGAGATGGGAAACCGGGACGAGTAAACAGCACAAAAACAGGTAGTGTGTTGGGCTGGTGGTGGTGGTGGTAGTGGTAGAGGAGTGTAGTAAGTCTGCTGTTCTTTACAGCTATGTTTTCAGTTCATTAGATGTTTAATTAAGCAATTTAACCACTCTATTCTGTCCTTTTTTATTATTTTAAGATCATAAAAATCAACATTTTAAGACTTAAAAGCATAAATATTACAAAAAAATAGTATATAAGCATAAGACATACACCGTAGGTCTTATGCAACAGATAACACCACTACCTGCCAGTGAGCTACCTGGTCTGGGTGACTATGCTGCTCTCCTTGGGTAAGACTCCTAACACTACACTGGCTCACCTCTGTAATACGAGTAACCCTGTAAGCCACTCTGGATAAGAGTGTCAGCTAAATGTCGTAAATGTAAATGTAAATGTAAATGCCATCTGTATCGAGAAACCTACCAGCAAGAACAGACAATTTTAAACTTTATTTTGTTACAAAATGTTACAAAACCACACATGAACATACAGTATATTCTCCATCAGCCTCACAGTTTAGCCCGATGCATCCTCACTGACGTTAAACTATAAGACCCTGGAGAAGGAGGGCAGTAAATCGTAAATTTATTCTTGACAATTAATGGAACAATGGAACAAGTTAGAGCTGTTGACTGTCTTGGGCGTAGGCCCCGTCCTCAGCCCAGGTCTTACACCATCAGAACTCTTGCAGATCCTGCCGAAAATCTGGACCAAACTGGTGTCGGTGAGGAGGAAGGAGGGAGAAACGTGACGTCACTTCTAAAAACAAGCAACAAAAAAGCATGTAGTTAGAGGTCTTTTAATGCAGGTGGTGGCTGGTGATTGGCTAAAGGACAGTGATGCTGCAGTAGAGTCTCCTTCAAGCCTGTAGTAAAAGGTGCTAATTTGTAAACACCCCCCTCAAAAAAATGTCCATACATCTGCTCTTACCATTCTGTGGAGAGGAAGCCTCCAACACCAGAACATCTGTATTCAGAGAAAACATCTGTATTTGATCATGAAGCTCAGGTGTTTGTGAGGCTAGGATCACCTATTTGCCTATTCTTTCATTCACTCGTTGAACGCGAATAGGCTAGCTAGCATCCCACTGCTTGGTGCCATAGGTAACGTGAATGTGGGTTTAGATGTGCAGTACGGTTTAATGGTCTAGCATGTTTTGTTCAGAAATGTCCCACAATGCCGCATCGCCAATCACTTCAGCGTGGTTTTCCAAGCCACCTTTGCACCTTTGAGTAGCATGGCTATGGTCCAGGCATGAAACCATGTTGCAGTTTACTTCTGTGCTTAAATAACAGCCAGAAGACAAAGGAGAAGATGTGTGGTTTTGCCGTTTTGTTAAGACAGATGACTATTATCTGAAATTATGCTAAAAATGCCACTTTTTTTTATCAAATTCCAACCATATAGTGCTCTTATTTGCTTGCTGGGAGTGATACTGGCAAATCAGCATCGTATGATCTGCATGAGTGTGTTTTAGAATCAGGAGAAATCTGTGTTCAGTGTTAAATACATTCAGATTCATCCACTTGTTCCATATGTTGGTCGCATATTAAGCGAACAGGCTCTGATAAATCAAACAGCAGGTCCTGCTTGTGCTGCTGGAGCTCTTTTTCTTGTGCAAATTCACCTGCAAGCTTTCATATTCATCCACACACTCATTGGTACGTGAGCCCGTGTAAGCTCTGCACCCCCCACCCCTCTCCTCCCGGTTGCCCGCCACCATCATTAGCGCGGTGCGGTTTGAAGCTCAGCTCTCTGGGGTGGAATGGAATAGTGTTTACTTCAATACTTTCCCATTGTATCCAGTTCTCAGTCTACGTGTGTGTGTGTGTGTGTGTGTGTGTGCGGCCTGATTGAACCCTGTGGACCTATTAGGGTCTGTAATCAGAAGTGGAGCCAGGTCTAGCCCCGTGGGCTTCATTACACACTGCAGGTACAGTACAAACCCCAAGCCTAAAGCTAACTAACCAACATCACCCACTGCTCTCGGGCATCCAACCAATGGAGGACTAGATTGTGCACTCTGTAAACACACATACACACACACACACACACTCTCTCTTTCTTATTACATACACTTACTAGCACAGGAACCCAGGCTAACGCGACGCCTTCTGCAGCCGAGTACTCGATTAAGGTACTCTCCTTGGAGGCGGGGATTGGGCCATTTGTATTGTGGAAGCTTAAGAACATGTGCTTGCCCTAAGTGGTCAGCGCGATGGGGGAGCTACGTTAGATTGCCCGTGAGAGATTCCCACTTCATGGCTAGAGACAATTACAAAGGATGGAGGGAGAAAAAAAAAGAGCACCTCGCCAATGGAGTAATTGCTTTGAGGCTGGAAACACAACCCAGGTCACTTTATCTCGTTCACCGCGGTAAGGTTACCAGTTCCACTCTGCTCTGGGCAAAAATCATTCAGTCTTTTAACTTAAAGGAGTGAACGTCCCATCCAAGAGTTTACAGTCCGTTCACATCAGTCCTTTTATTGTTGTTGTATGTTCTGTAATAGCTTATACAGTGTAGATTAAAAGGGCATTAACAGCTAAATGTAGCGTTAAATCTATCAGTTTATATATTAATATTTATTTATTTATTTATTTATTTATTTATTTATTTATTTATTTATTTGTTGATGTTTTTTAAGGAGGGACAACAAAAATCATACAATTCCAAAATTTATATTGGAGTTTTCAATAACAGTATCAATACATTGCATCATATTGTGTTGTCTGGCATGTTGGCTTGGTGTCTAGAGGGTTAGATAAAGACACAGCTCACTGTAAAGCACAGCTCATTGTTTTATTGCACTTAATATAAAGTTAATTGTTGTAGAAGGCAAATTTTAGAGCTCCTGGAGCTTGTTTGTTTATATCTGGCATCGACATGTATTCAGTATATGAATAATATCTGAATGCATTTACTTACTTACTTATTTTTTTATGTATTTTTTACTGATATTTATTTATTTAGCTCGCCACCACACCGCCCAATTAATCTTTTTTAGTGGTGATAGAAAATCATTTTAGTAACTGCTAACATTGTGTAGCGGGAGGACATCAATTTCTAAACATTCATATAATAATGAGGTAATAATAATAATAATAATAATAATAATAAAAGTAGTCTGGACGGTAGTATAAACACACACAAATAAACAAACAAACACTACAAAAGCAAGAAAAGGGAGAAGAAAAAAAAATAGAAATAAAATATATATGAAATATAATAATATTTTTACCCTTAATGATTGGGTTAAACTACTACTATTTACACAGTCATATCAGCATAACATTATGACCACCCCATTCTATCAGCTCCGCTGACCATACAGCAGCACTGTGTAGTTCTATAAGTCCAGACTGTGTCCATCTGTTTTTCTGCAGACTCTGTTATCAGCCTCCTCTCACCCTGTTTGTTCTCCAACACTCAGGACCCCACAGGACTGACCACCACAGAGCAGACTGTAGTATTTGGGCGGTGGGTCAGTCATTCTCAGCACTGCAGTGACACTGACTGACATGGAGTGTGTTAGTGCGTGCTGCGCTGGTACGAGTAGATCAAACACAGCAGTGTTCTGGACTGAACACAGATTACATTTTTTTCAGGATTCCACCATGAAAAGAAAAGAATAGTAGCTGTGTCCGAAAGTGTGCCCTATTCACTTTATAGTGCACTACTTTGGGGTTTGGTCATTTTGTAGTAGAGTTTTTAGTATACTGTAACAATCCCACAATGCACTTGTGGGAGCTTTATATAGTGATCTAGGTTTTCATATCTAGGGAATGGTGAACAGGGCAGTTTCGATCACAGCTGTTGTGTTTTTTTCAATCGGAGGCAAAGTAACAGGGTGGTAAACAGACTTGTAAAACCAAACCTGAGCATTTCCACCCCGAGCAAAATCACACTTACCGTTCATACATTATACAGCATACCTAAATACTCAATCAATGCATTTTATGACACCTTTAGATGATTCTTCCCTTTCACACATCTCTTTTTCTAACTTTCCAGGAAGCAAAAGTGGTTCTTCTTGTAGATCACTCAGAGAAGGTGTTGAAGTTCAGTCAACGCAAATGTTTGAGGCGCTTAATTAGCTTTCTTTTGACGGTAAAATTACAAGTCTGTTTTAAAACAGAAGCCTGAGAGGCTCAGTTTACTTGTGTTTACCGTCTCCTCTGGCCTTAGTTCTGTTAATATGCTTTTCCGAGGACCAGAAAGCCGACTTTTGCTGTTGCTGTTGTGTGTAATTTGCAAATGTTCTTATTCTGTACAGATCTGGAGCTGATTCATTTTTCATTTCTAATTACGGGGAATCTCAGAGCTTATCTCACTTTGTTCTCGATCTCAGTGCCGGTGGAGAGCCGAGCAGTTGGTGGATGTCACACACAATTTTCTTGTGAGAAACCCTGCCTGATTTCCCAACAGGGCTGTATCTCATCATAGCTCACGGCTCATCATCGCCGAGTTCATCATAAACGGTAAAACAAGTATCATTAAACACCCTCTCTCTCCAGGTGATCTTAACACTTGTTAACTGGGTTCTTTTAGCCAAATTTAATAGCAGAGAAGAGCTCTCAGCTATGGAGAGCATTAGATACAGAAGAGCGGAGCATTTGGGTTGACTCGAACCCAAAGCTAAATCAGACTAGCGTTACTCTGAGGCCGTCTGATGTCATTAACTCCGCGAACAGCTTGTCAGAACACTGCAGTCTCGTGGCGCTCCCACCTCCTGGCAGGCTGGTCCTCACTCAGTCGGGGTGTGATTTATCAGAGTGGCACCTACTGTATATTCTTAGCTCTCTTTCATTAGCTCTCACAAATATCAGACATATCATCGATGCAGTGCATGAGAACCTTCATTAGTGGTGACATTTTGGATGAAGTTGATGTGACTTGGGGAAACGATGTGTTGCTTGGACTCGAGAAGTGTATAAACAGCGTTTTTTTTTTCTTTAGCTTCTTCTAACCTTATTTTCAGGTAGACTGAGAAGGGTGTTAGTGGATCTGATGCCATTCAAATGAGTGAATCATATGAATCATACTGCTTATTTGCTGTATTAGCTGACTCATAGTGGATCTGACCAATTTCAGCTGCCTTTTTTATGAGTTTAGCTGATTCCACACTGGAAAATCGCACTCACAGCACTGCTGGCAATAAAACCGAAATGCTGGTTGGAACTAAAAGTTCTGAGTGGGGTTTATAGACATTAGACAGTATACTGTCAACTGTAAACATTGGGTTGGTACACTGACTCAATCGTACAATCTGATTTGAACTCAAGTGAACTCAGTTCAATTACATTACAGTGACATTAGCCTAGTCAGCTCAAGCTGGCCACAATGGTTAAACCCTTTGGGGTCTAAGGGCATAGACCTTTTGGCAGATCTTCTTAAATTTGCTTTTTAAGGCACTTTCCAAAAGTGCTGCAGCAACTTGAGCAGCTGTAAACTTTTTACACCTCTATCCAATATTAACCGAATGAAGAATGAGAGTTTTTTGACGTCCTTAGTCATTTTCTGAGGGTCAGTTTCACACAAAACATAGATGGACACACAAATCCACCAGTTAGACACGTCCCTTTACTCAGCACTTCTTCATAGCCTCCTGACTCTGTATGTGAGTCACTTATGATCTCTTAAATCATATGCAATTGAAAGAACAGGCTCTATTGATTCAGACAATGCCTACACCGTATTTCTGCGCCATATTATTATATTAAGATAGTCATAGAGATGTTGAGAATCATTGAGTTTGATGCACCAGCATGTTTGTCGACCCCAGGAGGTTAAATTGGTTGACTAGCTTTGCAGCATAGCATAGTGCATATCTGAGTCTGATGGTATTGCATGCTACCAACTTTGGAATAACCAAGCTGACCAAGCTGGTAGACCAGTTAAATCATTAAAGTCAACTGGCTGACCAGCATAGCCTGGTGGAGGAATGAATGGCTGAGTGGAGGAACGGGTGGAGGAATGAATGGCAGGAAGAATGGATGGATTGATGGAGGGTCTGAGGAAGGAATGGCTGAATAAATGAATGGATGAGTGGAGGGATGGGTGGAGGAATGAATGGCAGGAAAAACGGATGGGTTGCTGGAGGGGCTGAGGAACGAATAGCTGTCCAGCTTTTGTTGGAATAACTGTCTCTACTAATCACATAACTGCAAGCTGGGACCTAGGAGTCATCTCATTCGACTCCTAGGAGTCAACCAAAAGCAGCAGATTAGCTCCTGGCTTTAGCTGAGGCTGTTAGCCAGACACAAGGCCTCTTCCTCTGTGTTCCTGGGTGGAGTCCTGGGCTTTGTAGGGACTAATAAAGCCACAGTGCTCTACTGAGCACCCACAGAGTGCTGAGGTACAGGGGAAAGAGGAACACGATTCATCTTGTTGAGAAGGCGAGGCTTTATTACGAGCTATGAGAGAGTGGTGGGGGTGCCCAGCCTCCCTGTAATTGCTTTCGCCCATTCCCGGAGAATTCAATGTTGAGCCGAGCCTCTGTTTGAGTGACTGCACCCTGGGTGCCTGGGCTGCTTGTAAAACAGGGCAATCCCTGTATTGCCTGCAAAAATACCAGGTTCTTGAACGTGGGAGAGAAAAACACTAGGTTTATGCAGTCGAGAGCTTTTTGGGCTTTTCAGATTCATTCCAGCAACCTGGTTCAGACCTGTCTTCTGGAGCCTGGTCTAGTGCAGGGTGCAGAAAAACATGTCAGAGGCACTGTGCTAACACCTGAATATGTTACCCAAAGCCTTCAGGTGTTCAACCCATTTCCAACAGTTGACCAGCAAGTACTGAAGCTCATAGAACATTCAAGCTATAGGAGTCAAGAGTTCTTGTCTCTTTGCTGTGCCATCACTATAATTCCATAATTATATACATCATCGCTCAGAATCAAGACTCCAAACAATAAACCGTTGAGGTAAACTAGTGTTTCCAATGGTATTTTTGTTTATTTTAAACGAGTTAGCGCTCTTCTTCCATCTCCAGAAGGTCAACATTGTTGTGTCAGTAAAATAGACGGACGGGTGGACTTATAATTGGAGGAATGAATGGAATAGATGGATGGATGGATGGATGAATGGGTTGATTGGTTAAGGAATGAATGGCTGAATAAATGAATGGATGAGTGGAGGGATGGGTGGAGAAATGAATGGCAGGAAGAATGGATGGATTGATGGAGGGGCTGAGGAACAAATGGCTGAATAAATGAATGGATGAGTGAAGGGGTGGGTGGAGGAATAAATGGCAAGAAGAATGGATGGATTGATGGAGGAGTTGAGGAACGAACTGCAAACTGATCGGATGTATCAATGGATCATTGGAGATATTATTGATGGGATGAACAAATGGGTGGATGGATGGATAGATGAGTGGAGGAAGGGTGATATGAATGTATGGGTGAAGGAATTAATGACGGAATGAATGGATGGATGGATAAATGGGGGGAGGAATAAATGGCAGGATGAATGGATGGGTTGAGGAATTGATGGTAAGGCAATCAGATGGATGGATGGATGGATGATTAGAGGAAACAATGACAGAATGGATGGATGGATGGATGACTCATGGGATAAAAAGATGGGTGGATGAATGGATGGGTGAAGGAATGAATAATGGGATAAATGGATGGAAGTTAAATGGATGGATTAATGGATGGAAGGATGGATGGGTAGAGAAATAAATGGTAAGGCAAATGAATGGATGGATGGATGAAGGGATAAATGGTGGTTTGAATGAATGGGTGGAGGAATGACTCATGGGATAAACAGATGGGTTGAGGAATGAATGGCAAGTTAAATGGATGGATTCATGGATGAGTGGAGGAATGAGTGATGGGATGAATGGATGGATGGGTTGAAGAATGAAGGGCAAGATGAATAGTTAGATGAATAGTTGATGGATGGGTGTTTTGGAGAGAAACAAGGGGCCGTAAATATGATAGAAACACATTAACTCACAGAAAGCACAATCCCGCATGCTGATTCATGTTACTGACTGACGTGAACATGCAGCTCACCTCTACATTTTTAATCAGCTATTCTAACCAAGCCTCTGAATGGACCAGCGGCGAGACGTCTGGTTTCTTAAGGATAAAAGGGTGAGGTGTGGATTTTCTTGCTGTATATTTTAGCACACGCTATTCTAAGAGTAGGAGCTCTTCCAGCACAGTAATATTCCAGAGTGAATGCTCATATCCCTCAGTGCAATACTTCGCAACCCAGAGGACATAATATAAATATTTTTAATCACATATTTTATGTATGATGCATGCAGCTTTAATAAGGAGGCGTTTTCACACATGTGGCCAATTTTATATTTTTTGGCACGTACCAGAGAGAGGTGTGTATACGCTTCTGAAAATTTCATGAAGGTTCACGCAGGGTTTTGCACTGTATTATTTCCTCCCTCGCCTCGTTTTGGCTCCTCGTTTTTGATTCTGGGTGGTTCTCCAGCATACCGATGGCTGCTCCGCTGTGTGCTAGCCTTTCGTGGCTTCCCGGAGAACTCAGAGAACGGTTGTTGAGCGCGATGCTTCCTTTTCTGCTGAGTGGAAAGGCTTACTGTCCTCATTCACAGCCAGAAATAAAGAGATTCTGCCCAAGCCCGCCCCCTCCCCCTTCTAATGAATTAGCTGGCGGTGAAAAGTCCAGAAGGCTTAAGAAGGCGATGACATTGAGAGGAAAATGCTGGCGACTCAGACAATGTTAAAGAGATACTGGAGTCATTACATGGCTATTAGAGTGCATTACAGCCTTGGATGTAATGGAGACTTCCACTGTTTGTCTCTGGTGGATGGAGTAATTTCCTGAGCTGTGCCGCGCTGCACTTTATAGTCCGGACTGGTAACAATGGAACACAGAGCTGGAACCGCGTCCCGCAGTGGAGGGGTATTAGCGGACTCCACACCCTTCAGTACCGTCCACTGTTACAGAAAGAAAGGCCTCTTCAAAGCGTGCAGTGTTTCCCACAATGCAGCGGGAGACCGCTCGCTCTGGGACTGCTTGGTTAAGTCTCTCTCTCTCTCGCTGTTTTATCTCTCTCGCTCTCTCTCGCTCCCTCTTTATCTTTACCTTTCTTTCTTTCTCTCTCTCTCTCTCCCTCTCCTCTCTCTCTCTCTCTCTCTCTCGCGCTGTTTATCTCTCTCTCTCTCTCGCTCACTCCCTTTTTATCTTTATCTTTCTTTCTCTCTCTCTCTCTCTCTCTCTCTATCTTTATGTCTACACCTCTCTTCTCTCACACAGTATTTTTCTTAATTTCTCTCTCATTCATATACATACACATGTTTATCTGTACCCCTCTCTCTCTCTGTCTCTCTCTCTCACACACACTCTCTTTCTCTCTCTCACTCTTCCCCTCTCTCTTTCATGACTTTATCTATGTCTCTCTACCTTCCTTTTTCTTCCCCATCTCTCTCTCTCTCCCTCTCTCTCTTCTCTCTCTCTTCTCTCTCTCTCTCTCTCTCTCTCTCTCTCTCTCTCTCTCTTCTCTCTCTCTCTTCTCTCTCTTCTCTCTCTCTCTCTCTTTCTTTCTCTCTCTCTCTCTTTCTCTCTTTGTCTCTCTCTCTCTCTCTCTCTCCCTCGCTCTCTCTCTCTCTCCCTCTCTCTCTCTCTCTCTCTTCTCTCTCTCTCTGTCTCTCTCTCTCCCTCGCTCTCTCTTCTCTTTCTCTTTCTCTTTCTCTCTCTCTCTCTCTCTCTCTCTCTCTCTCTCTCTTCTCTCTCTCCCTCTCTCTCTCTTCTCTCTCTTCTCTCTCTCTCTCTTTCTTTCTCTCTCTCTCTCTTTCTCTCTTTCTCTCTCTCTCTCTCTCCCTCTCTCTCTCTCTCTCTCTCTCTCTCTCTCTCTCTCTCTCCCTCTCTCTCTCTCTCTCTCTCTCTCTCTCTCTCTCTCTCTTTTGCTCTCTCCCACTCACTCTCTCCTGAATGGTGTTAATGGATAAAAATAGAAAATGGGGCAGGAACGTCATAAGAAAGACAGAAAAACAGAAAGCGGATGCCAGGGAAGACCACGGGTCCCTTTTACCCCAAAGCCAACTGCAGGAGCTACATGCCAAGCTAGGTGATCTGTTAAGCTCTTCAGTGTTGTGATGAGATGTCCTCTACACATTAATGGGACCCTGGAGACTCAGCCTTTCATGATTTTGGCCCAATTCACCTCAAAGGAAGACGGAGAAGAGCCTACTTACACAGTGTTGGGGTTGGAGCCCAACCATGCAGGCAGATGGATCACCCTGATGGATACTGGACACTAAGATGACCAATGTTGGACCAACTATTGGAGAGCTTTTCTGTACACATCAATCATTATAGATGAGACCATTTAAAGGGGCACTATCTAAGGCAAAAAATTATGCATATTCCTCCATATCAGTGAATCTCTTTATCACAAAGGCAATTTTCAATAGTCTTATGATGTCTGTGTAATGCATTCTGGGTATTGTAGTGAAAAAACATTGATAAACAAATACTCGTGGATCTGATGGAGGCAAGTCTGCTCTACACAATATTACATACCATGGAATAATACACTAAAGGCTTTAGGCTGGAATGCCCTCTTAAGCATTTATATTATTTATTATTCATGTTGGTTCTTGCTTGAGGAACCCGTTTCCCAGAGAACCTTTGAGGAACCCTTTTTTTAAGGGTATAGAATAATTCACGACTTCACACAGGTGTGTTTTTGCTGTAGCTCCATGACTGGCCATTTACCATGTCTATCAAATGGACCCTTTCTATCAAAGTAGGCCGTTCTTGACTTCGTTGAGTGACAGCAACCACTACATCGTCTGAAGATTGGCAGAAGTCTGGCTAACGCCGCCCGGGAATCCTTCTCTTGCCCATTCTCATTAATCTGTTCCCAGTTCCTTGCATCCATGTGCTCCATTAATGGAGAATAGGTGGTCTATTATTGTCCTAGATATTTCCAGCAAACTCCAGAGCGAGTGGCCGCTTGCTGGCAGGCACGTGTGATGTGGTTCTCCTCTGAACCTGAGGCAACTCATTAAATTCCCTGCCTGTGCCAACTTCATTTCTGCACTTTGAAACGGTTCAGCTGGCGTCACCCAGCTAGGCTGCACCGTGTGCTAGGCTACCATAGAGCAGATTGTGGAAAGCTCTCGCTCTCCCGCTCTCTCGCGCGCACTCTCTCTCTTGCTGTAGTCTTTCAAAATCAGATGAAAGAGGGCAAGAGATGAGTCTCCACTGCTGTGTGTGGAGAAAAAGAAGCTCTAACTCTGCTCAATAAGCAGTCAATGCAGAATCCATTAGGACTTCCAAACTACTGAGTGAAATCACTACAGTAGTTCTGGGCTAAAACACTTTAATGCAACTCTGTAGTAAGAGTTGAGGTCTATACTCCGTCTGATTCAGGGGTGTTTTCACAGAGAGTGTGTTTACTTCAGATGTTGCTTCAGCCTGAATGATGGTCTCACTTTTTCTCACTTGGTATCAGAGGTCATGTAAACCACTGAGTTATGTTGCAAACAATAAGACAATGTAGGTTTAAATATTACAGCCTAAACATCAAAATGAATTCAGGTGTTTTCTTCAATATTTTAAAAAGAAATTTCAATAATAAATGATGATAAACTCCAACTGTTCCTTTACACTTCTTATATATTCTTTTTAGTCCTGATGCTCTTCAGCTTTCTCATTGTATCCTCTAAACCGCTCTGTTCACAACATTCATTCTCCTTTCTTAGTTTTGAAACCTATGAAGGGAATCGTTTATTTTTAATATTGATTCCAAATTGATTCTCTGATGTTTGAGTTGAGTCGAGTTCTGATTCTCTGATGTTTAATTTGAGTTTTGATTCTCTGATGTTTGAGTTGAGTTTTGATTCTCTGATGTTTCAGTCAAGTTTTGATTCTTTGATGTTTGAGTCACGTCTTGATTCTCTGATGTTTGAGTCGATTTTTAATTCTATTAGGGTTGAGTCGAGTCTTGATTCTCTGATGTTTAAGTCACGTCTTGACTCTCTGATGTTTGAGTCTAGTTCTGATT
Source organism: Salminus brasiliensis (assembly GCF_030463535.1). Classification (NCBI taxonomy): domain Eukaryota; kingdom Metazoa; phylum Chordata; class Actinopteri; order Characiformes; family Bryconidae; genus Salminus; species Salminus brasiliensis. The sequence continues at coordinate 34,568,639 of NC_132896.1, forward strand.
CTCTGACGTTTGAGTCAAGGCGAGTCTTGATTTTATGAGGTTTATATCCAAATTGAGTTATAATTCTTTGATCTTTTTGAGTCAAGTCTTGATTCTCTGACGTTTGAGACAAGGCGAGTCTTGATTTTATGAGGTTTGATTTGTGTGTTGTTTCTTTGATGTTTGTGTCTGAGTCAAGTCTCTTACTTTTGACTTAGGTCTGAGTCGAGACTCGAGTCTTTGTTGAGTCTAAGTTAAAGCTCACTTGTCTGGGATGTGACTGCAGTTGCCATGGAAATAACAGTAAATGTATTCTGTGACTGAAACAGATCCCTATGTGTGTTTTCAGGAACCATTGAGTACATCAGTTATTTTTTCTTGTGGTGTCTGAACCATAAATTGGAATTGCAGTTCTAGAGTCATTTAGAGGCACTGCAGCCTCCCACAAATCACTTGCCATTTCTAGTGAACACTATAGGTCACTACAACTACTTCACAATGGGCATTACATTAACGACACTGAAAACATTGAACAATTGATTTTCCGTAATTTTCTTTTTTCCCCCAATTTATTAAATTAATAACAGTTCACCTCTATTTAATTCAATATTAATGGGATGTTAGAGATACATTTCAGTCACATTCTTTAATACCCATCCAGCAACACTGACATAACTGGCAAAATCATACACATAAGTTTACAAAGCACAGGTTTTGTTTATTTTATGGCTTATAGTTTTGGAAATAATGCAAAGTCAAATAAAAGATTTTTTTGTGAAATTTCTTTTATACACTCGAACAGCTTTGTTTTGAAGCTTGAAATCGACTCTGCAGGGGTTTGGACTGAACTTTTGTAACAAATTATATTAATTAACAGTATTATACAAATACATTGGAATTGTAATGACCTGTTGACCAGTAATTTAGAGCATTTTGTAAAAGCATTTTGTCTGGATATGCTGTAAACTAACTATACATACATCAATATGCTGAGGATTTCATCTGATTGTATTTGATTCAGCTGTAATTTATCCTCACTAAACTGATGAATTACTGACATGTCAATGCTCATCATTACCCAGATAAGCTTATCATTCATAAAGTGTGATTACATGGAGTATTTTATTCCCTTTTTGGCATAACAGCACTAATCCAGTGGTCTGCCTGTGCCCTGTGTCACCTAATTGTCCCCTAAAGCTCAGATGTTAATGTAATGGATGCACCGGTGGGGTCTCTCTCACTAATCAACTCTGGGACTCTCTCTCAATTTTAACCATCTGGATAGAAATTAGGTCACCAGACCCTCTGGTCATTTCAGAAATCAGTTTGAGAGCTCGGTGGGGGAGTCACCAGCCCACACCACACTTACCCTAGTCAGACTTGGACAGAGTCCCTGAATCTCCTCCAGCAGAAACTCCAGACATGTCCATGTCTGAAGTTAACTTTGCAGCTATGAGATGGGAAAGCTTTTTTAAGGACCCAGATTTTACATTTCCTTTGTGTTTCTACATTTATATTCTACATTCTAAGAAAAGGAAGAAATTCAAGCTTTTATTGCAACATGTTTAATAAGAACTGGGGTCTACAATAATTTACACAATAATAACTACAATAAAAACATATATATTCATAAAATTGATTATTATAACCCACATTTGACGTTATGTAAGTTTTATAAAGAAAGCAGATGATGTTTTATGATGAAAGCAGATCACTCCACCATTAATGTATTTTAAAAAGTACATAGAACATATAGATCAAAAAGTACATATAGATCATAAAGTTTCATAAAAATGATTGAACCTGGTTCTCAAGCATCAGGCAGTGTTTTCAGAACCATTAGGTGGAATGACTTTGTGTGACGTTTAGTAAAAGTGTTGTACCTTGACTTACGGTTGATTTATGCTTTCGATGAGTGAATGCAGAGTCAATGCAGGCAAGTGACCCATGCTGTTCTGACCGTTTATTCGTCTGTGTAACAGCCAAAACACCAGTCTGGCGAGGCATGGCGAGGTTAAGGCCATGGTGTAGACAGTGATTATGTTGGAGTTGGAACAAAATACTGTTTACGTTTACTTACATTTCTGCAAGAGAGAAAAGATACTACTTTAACTCCGTACTGCCACTGAACCAAGAGGGTTCATTTTCTGTGCTGGAAATGCAGGTAGATTTGATCAGTTGGGTCGTCATCCGCAACCATTTGTCTCACATCAGTGTACCCACAGTCCATGATGCATGTTTGTACAACTGAATTTCTGAGAGGTGAAAATACGAAGCTACCAATGGAACAATCACAGTTATTGTGGTCTGTATAGTTACGATTCTGGGGAGATGTGGATTTGACGCAGGAGCATAAATTGCCATTCACTCAGAAGTGCGGGAACTGGTCATCTGGCCGTAATGTCTTAAAAAAATAAATAAATCATAAAAATGATTCTTATAATTGTACAGTTTTATCACTTAGCATTCCTAAATTTTTTAAATCATAAATAATAATAGTCAAAAACAATATGTAGTTAAGTATACTTTGCTGCTGTTTATGTGAAATTGGCTCATAATCATACACATAAGTTTTGTTTTTTAATGGCTTATAGTTTTGGAAATAATGCAGAGGTTTAAGTCAAATAAAATATTTTTATTTGTGTTTTTTTTTTTTACACACTCAAACAGCTTTGTTTTGAAGATTGGAATCAACTCTGCAGGGTTTGGACTGAACCTTTGTAATGTTTATGACAAATTATATTAATTAAAAGTGTTTTACAAATACATTGGAAGTGTAATGAGATCTTGGACCTGTTGACCAGTAATTTAGAGCATTTTGTAAAAGCATTTTGTCTGGATATGCTTTAAACTATATATTTGTCGCAGATGCATAAATTGCCATTCACTCAGAAGTGCGGGCACTGGTCATGTGGCTGCAATGTCTTGATAAAATAAATAAATATTCAAAATGATTCTTATAATTGTACATTTTATCACTTAGCATTCTTACATTTTTTAAATCATAAATAATAAGAGTAAAAAAAAAAATATATATATATATATATATATATATATATATATATTACGAGTTACACAACAAACTACACAACAAATACAATCATTATGTACAATAATATTAATGATATGAGTAAAATAATAAAGAGCAATAAATTCATAAACGAATGTAATTTGGGACGGGACATAATTCCACTCCTGTTGAAAGATCAAACGCTGAACTGTTGTCAAGATGAAATGGGGTTGAGGAAACCATTTCCACAAACAAGAGCCTCCTGGGCAAACACTGTCTTCTGTGTACCGGCCTTTATGGTGGCATGTAGCGGCGATGGTCCCATGCCATGCAATTACGGGTTTCACACGGCTCGAAGTTTCTGCTCTTGTTAACTCGCAGCGGCAGGAGGTTTATACAGGAGCGGCGGAGGTTTTCCACTGTGTCGATTAGGGTTATTCTGACTGACTGTGGTACAAGCACCTGTCATTACCAAAACAGTGTAGCGCTCACCAGCGTGGTGCTGATTTGGAGTTCAGCATATGGGCCAATGACAGGCAGAGAGGGGCCTGTCAGATTGTGCTGGTTATGACAGTTTCTCAAAAATGGATAGAAACGGAAAGTCATGGAAGTAGTAGGCCTTGGGAAGAGTGAGGAAGGAAGAAACTATGCAGTGAGGTTTCACTTGATAGTAAGAAAGTCTCAGTATTATTATATCACATTTTTAGAATCTGAAAAATTACATATGGAGTGCAAAACATATACGTATTTAAATAAACAATCTCTGAATAAATCACACTGTGTGTCTTTAAGACTGGTTCAAATGTGACCATGCTGGTAATTGTCTTATTTTTTTCATGATTGTTCATTTTTTTATGTATTTCTGCTGTATTTGACGTAGCTTTAATGGATACAGTGTCACACATGGTGCCAATTCATCCACAAAAACAGAAATCCACACGGATTAATTTCTTTGCAACAGTTCATAGATGCAGTTCAGAAATTCGTCTCAATTCATCTAAAAAGATGTTTCGTAAAAATTCCAATAGCTGGTGTTTGGAAGTCACTGGTAGCACTGACAGAGAAAGAGGAGGTATTTATTACTTTTAATTTTTTTATTTATTATTTTTATTTTAAATAATCTTTTTACTGGGGTTTTACAAAATCATTTATATAAGAAATATACAGAGTGAGGAGGTATTTCATTGTTATTTGAATTTGAAGAAATTTGCTGATGTTGTGTAGAGGATAACAACCCCATCCTTCCCATAGCAGGCTGAGGTTCGATCGCTAGGCAAGTACACCAGTCTACACCAATAAGAGTTTGGTATAGTACACCAATAAGAGTAACCCTACATTTGGTGTATTAAAAAAAGGAACTCCAGTCTTCTGAAGGTCAGCAGGGAAGATCTCAGTCAGCCTAAATGGTTTTCTACCAGAACCTGAATCGGAGAGTCAGAAAGCACAGAGGATTGTCAGGTGTTTTGTCAGACAGATGAAAGGCTGAGTAAAGGGTGTGTAGTGACTGATATTCACTAGAGAACCCATGGATAACAGAAAGGCTGCAGCAGTACTGGTTTGGGGATTAGGTTTGGGAAAGCCAGCTGATATTGGTGAAGATAAATCATTACTGTATTGCTTCTTCTCGCCTCGTC